>NC_134269.1:203967781-204195281 GCF_031893055.1 Leptodactylus fuscus | reverse complement strand
ATGGGCACCCATAGTAGCGTCAAACCAAAGACACAATGATCACTTTTAGAAGATAGCCCAGTTTTTTCAGGCCCCCTTATAGTGTGCCCCAAATTCTTTGGGCATTTTGTCACTCCGCCAACACAATATTGATGTCACACGTTCACCCATACAGGAATAACCGACAGGATCATTCAGGTTCCTTTCTTCCTCCTAAGTGTTGTTCTCAGGGTCATAGAATCCTTTCCATTTCAGAAGATATTCTAACTTTATCAACAACTTCCACTTACTATACTGCTACGCCTAAAGAGCAACCACCACTGCCATAACAAATCTTTCTGATCTCACATTTTCTCCCATCACGGGATCATTTTCGGTGGCTTTTTTTTTTTTTTTTTTTTTTAAAAAAAGACAATTCTTCATAACTTTTCAACCGGGCACAAATTTGTCTCCCATATAACAATAAGCCACCAAAATGGGATTTTTCCAAAAAATACAAATCGAAAACATTAAATTAGATTAAATGTGGACCTATCTGTATGACGGCCCTGCTCACACCTACTAGTTATCTGACCTGATTTGATTCCGATCTCAAAATATTTTTATTGTTTTTGCAAACTCCATATAAATATCTGAAAATATCTGGAAATTTCGTGAAACTTAAAAAAATGAAAGGAACAGAATAGTAAATGGAATAAACACCCCAAACCGTGTGCAGTTCTACTTGTCTATTTTATTGATTTTTTTTAAGATTAGAGAAAGTAAATCATGGAGAGTTCTGTAGAAGAAGCAATGCCGTTTATATCAGAGAAGAAAATAATCATCCGAAAATTTGAAGATAGACTCGCTCTTTATTTCACTTCCATTTCTTCATCAAGAAAATGACTGAAGTGCCTGGAATATAACAAGAATTTCAGATCATCTTGTGTATTACTACACATTGATATAGCAACAGTTATGTATCTAATAGATATTATAGTAGACGCCAAAGGACACTGTTATGTATCTATTATTTATGGCCAAAGTCTAGATGTTCATGGCTAGGACAAGTATCAGAGATTTCTGGGCCCCATATATAAAAGGGTTATAGGGTTCCTTATTGCTCTTGCATGTGTTATATGGGAATGCAACAATGAGCGGCGGTGAATAAAGAGACCGATGTTAATGTTTATTAGATGTGTACTAAATATTATACTGACCACATACCGTATTCTATGGTCATAGATAAAGTACCTTATAGTGATCCGTGTGTAAATGAATGCATTGACTACAAAGCTAAGATCTCTGATTTCCAACCTCACTGAAGATTTAGCATTCTGGTGAAACTTAGTAGAAAACAATTGGAAACACTAAATAAATAGACTTGAACGGTTCGCCATAAGTTTAAGAAATACCTAATTTCTATGCACGTAAAATAAGAAATGTACATATGAATTCAATATAGTCCAAGTTTTTCATCATCGTAATGGGGTACATAATAATAATGGGGTAATAGACCTGGGGAGGGGGGATCTGAGCAGATATAGGTTATAGGGAGAAGATTCAGTACGAGTTGTCATTTATTCATGTATATATTTGCTCTTTCTATGCTTCGAAGTAATCATCCGAGTCGTGGACTGATAGGCTTCCCTGTATAAAGATAGCTGTCAATCACTATGTAGATCCACCCCATGACCAGATGACTATTTCTAAGCATGGAAAGAGCAAATAGCAACAGAAAATAGGTAAAATAGGTATTCTGAATCTTTATATATCAGTCAAAACTATGAATCTGCTCAGCTCCTCCTGCTCTATAACGTAATCCCTACAGAATGTGCTACGTTTTCCTGGTTACAGATATCCTTTAAAGAAGAAACAGACTTTACCTGAGATAGGAGGAGATAATGAATTAGCTGTATGGAGATCCACTACCTGGACTGGTAGTATGTCCATCACCTGGACTGTTAGTAGAATGTCCACCACCTGGACTGACTACAATATTTTCAACACTCACAACGTTATCATCAATATCAAGGTCTCTTTGTAGAAGTCCATCCAGAATTGAAATACCTAAAAAGCCTTTGTCAAATAAACCACCACTGAGAAGGTTACCAGCAGCATCAGAGACTTGGCACATGTAGTCACCACTTATTGTTTTCACAAGCCTAAAAGCTGCACCCATAACTGAGCCCACTATGTCTAAAACAATTCCCACATGAGCACCAAGCAAAGGCACCTGTAAAATAAAAATAAAATGTATAAATAACATTTCTTTGCGGTAGAAGTGAATAATATATATTTTAAAGGGAGTCTACCATCCCAAGAATATTCAAATGCCGCCACCATGTTACGGAGCACATGACTCAGGAGATGGTAGGGGTCTTAGCAGCCCGCCCCCCCCCCCCCAATCACCTCATTTGCATAAGACTTCTAAGCTGTTTTTCTCCAAACCTGCAAAAGTGACAGACATAACTGGCTTATCTTATCTATCCCTGTAATGTGCTATGTAAAAATGGTGGAGGCAGCTGAATATACTTGGGGCGGTGGTTGAATCCCTTTAAGAACTTCTTTTTTCCTTCCATAAAGATATCCTGACATTAAACAAGCTTTATTGTTCAACACAAGACAGTATAATATGAATACACGGGAGTTTTGCTAGGATGATAATCTCTAAATTGTATTCATCTTCTTTAACAATGTCATCGGTCATGCGTTACGTGTGTGTATTCGATGGAATACCTCGCTGCCATAGGAATGCGTGTAAGCGGCCGAACACCAAGGGGTCAAGCGCATCGAATATTTGGTGTGTTTAACCCCTTGGTGTTC
This sequence comes from Leptodactylus fuscus, assembly GCF_031893055.1. Taxonomy (NCBI): domain Eukaryota; kingdom Metazoa; phylum Chordata; class Amphibia; order Anura; family Leptodactylidae; genus Leptodactylus; species Leptodactylus fuscus. The sequence goes on along the minus strand of NC_134269.1, from coordinate 204,192,497 downwards.
GGCCACTTACACGTATTCCTATGGCGGCGAGGTATTCCATCGAATACTACTAGCTCAAGACTAGTTACGTAATACATATTTTGCCCTCTGAGGACACTTAAGATCATATTGTAAGTCATTCCTAATACACATTTCTCTTACTTTCCTTACTATAAGGGTCAATTTGTGTTTGTAGCATTTACATAATCTATCTACTAGATCACAACTGGTTATAGCGATACATATTCACATCTAGAACATGAGTGATGTTCATTTCTGAATAGACAATGAACATTAAGAATAAAGACACAATATAAAATGGCAATTACCAGCATTGGGAATGTTGCTGCCATCAAGGCAAGAGAACCAGTTCCTACACCCAGAATCTGGACCTGGAAAAAAAACACAAGAAGCCACATAAATTCTTACGATTTTTTTTTAGCTGATTACTTATACTTATTCACCATTCTCTCTCCGATAGGAAGGCACGGAGCTTTGTTTATGCAGATGTATATACTGTATATATGAGATTCATATCATATAGTGTACATTACACATGTACTTCACATAATGCCGTCATTTTGGGATTATAGATAAAAGGGGTTGTCCGGGCAAAAATTCTATTTTTTAAATAGGCCAGGGGAGGTGACAAAAAAAAAAAAAATCAAACTCACCTGTCCCCGATGCCTCCCAACGTAGTACAGTCCTGCCGCTACATTGTTGTCTTCCGCTGCCAATCAGCTGCCTTAGCGAAGGATATGTGACATCACTACCTGTGAGGTCCTGAGTCCCTTCCTGAGACCGCTGAGGCCAATCAGCGGCTTCGGTGGAAAGGACCCGGAAGGTCACAGCCGGTGAGAAATTTCACTTATAGAAGACAGCTGGGCTTCAGGACCAAGTTGGGAGGACACTGGAGCCTTAGGGACAGGTGAGTATGTTTTTTTTTTTCCTCCAGCCTATTTGAAAAAGTTATTTTTTGCCTCTTTAGAGAGGACCTTTCACGTCCTCATGAATATGTGGTTGTATACACCGCTGAATTCAGCGCACTGTCAGCTTTCCCGATATGTGCCCCGATGTTGGAGATATCAGTGCCATTAGTTTCAGCACTGAGCTCTGCCCACTGTCAAAAGGGCGTTCTTCGCAGTCTACCATCATTGGTGGGTTGTGTGGAACACCCCCTCTGACAGTATAAGGTCATGTTAGGGTACTATCGTGGGGGATGTTCCTCACAGTCCAGTGATGATGTGACCACTGACGCCCAATCACAGGCCTTAACAGTCCCTGGCATCATTCAGGAGGATGGAAAGGGCCCAAAAATGACACACAGGAGCATAGGGGCGTTGAGTAATACTGTTTTTTACATTTGATCACCTCTCCTGAGTCTCCGATCATTATACTTTGAGGTTTGAAGGGGCCCCTGAGTATTATAGTAATTTGTGGATGGCAAACCCCAAAAATTTAGGTCGGCTGAACTCAAAATTTTTGGTAAATTCGTCCTATGTATGTGTCATTATGGCACATTATACTGCATGGAGGGACCACTATGGGTTATTATACAGTATGAGGGCTGCTATGAGACATTATACTGCGTGGAGGGTGTCGCTATGGATCATTATTCTGTCACAGGGACCTTTGGCGAGAAGGGGGGGGCCCAAGCTTACTAAACAGACTTAGGCCAATAATACCCTTAATCCGCCCTTGATCAAGGGTCTTCCTCCATATCCAATTAGATAATGACCCATATTAGTCAATAGAAGCTCTCAGGGTCTTCATTCATTTCCCTACTCACATACACACAGTTCAGGCTTCATAAAGGTAGCAAACAAAAATTTTAAGTTTTAACCACAGACATGGGTAATTCTGCTAGAAAATTATATATATATATATATATATATATATATATATATATATACTGTATATATATATACACACACACCCTGTATATGCCATATGCTTAGATGCTGGATATGCTATTTGCTTTACATGTGGTAGAATTGTAGGTTCCTATTTGCCATTCTCTTGTCACGATATTTTAGGGTATGGTTATAAGTCAGTAATTATATGTTCATATTCAGTACTGCTATACTAATTAGTAACAATATAGTGAAAAGTAAGAAAAAAATTACCGCTGCACAGCATAGGCCACGAGTAAGTTCGTCTGCATCTGCGCTAAAATTTGCAGCTAACTCAGGTTTATCTTCCTGCAATAAATATTAATAAACATAATAAATAGTACATGGCTGGGCATATTGGCAGTAAGAGGGCACTTTAATTGTGAGGAGAGCCATAAGACGGCAGTATTACTAAGTAGGGCACTGTGTGGGGACATTAAAGCGACACTATGACTGTGCTGGGGGCACTATAAAACCATTTATGACACTAAGTAGGCCCCATTACTTATGGCACCAAAAGGGAGGTACTATTACTGTGTAGGGTACAAAGAGGGCACTATTATTGTGTGGAGAACTGTATGTATTACCATTTGGGGAACTTATATTGTGGAGGGGGCCTGAACATATAGGGGCACCTGGAATATTAGTATTTACACTCATTGGGCAAATACAAGATACAATTGAGGGTTTGGTTAGAGGAGGGTACTGAAAAATGAGGAACCAAAGGTGTCTAGGCAGAAAACTCATCAGAGACAGAGTTGCTCTTGGGACATGGACATACTCTGTTACTGATATGGACAGTGGGCTTTGTAGCGGTGGATCCATGACTAAGGCTTTGTATTAAACCTATATTATCTATATACTGTCTGCAAAATATAACTAGGTGAACAAATCCCCAGCTATTTGCTAACTACATCTACTGTGAGCTAGTCCTGTGTTCTGGCACAGCGGTGCTAGGATAGGCAGGCCAGGGCATACACTACAGCGCACTCTGCTCAGCAGAGGATATAGCTGCCATTGTTTAGGGATAAAGGCAAGGGTGTAACTTGAGGGGGTGCAGAGGGTGCAGTGACATCGGAGCCCAGGAGCCTTAGGGGCCCCATAAGCACTGGCATGAGATTGCTTCTCCCATCTGACCCATAAACCAAGGAGCCCCACAGATTACACTAACCACACTAAGGATGATTAAACTCCTAAGCACCCGTAACCATCACTATGAAAAATTCATTGTAGGGATGAGGTAGGGGGCCCGGGCAAAAGATTGCACTGGGGATCACAAGGCTTTAGTTATGTCACTGGAGAAAGGATTTTCTGCTGTTTAGTATTGGGACAATGTTCCTCTGGCATCTCAAGATGGTGAATGACAGGCTGCGGTGTACACTGTGGTATATCAGCCACTGCAAGGAGAGCTTCACCTATATTCTAAGAGTATGGACCTGGAGCTATATCATGTTACCCTCCTATACACTTAGCTTTGCAAAAAAAAAAAAAAATAGATCACATTACCAGTATAGCAAGCATAAGCATCTTTTTTGTCTCCTGAGGAAGGTGCAGGCACTTTATCTGTAAAGATTATAAAGAAAACATACAAATTTTAACATCATTAATACATTTCAGTCATTCTATGAGACTGGAAAAAAAAAATAATAATAATAATTATATATCGCTCCAACATATTCCTTACAATTCCTCTTGTAGCCATTCTTGGCTTTGGCTCAGAAACCACAGTAAAACCTACAATAAAAAAACCTGCGTTTCTGCAACGTGGGGCCTCAGAATAATAAAATAGGGCAGTTTTTTTCAAATTCTATTTGTTTTTTATTTTATTTTTGATTTATATCCATTTGCTTTCTTTTTCTTTTTAATTGTGTGACTAAGTAATCTGCATGAAGTATTGCTCAGTATAGAGTAGTAAGTATGAACACAAGAAAGTATACTACAGGAGAGAAAATGGGCACAATGGAAAACGGGAAACCCCACGGATCCATTGCGCCCGTTTTCTATTCTGGAGTCTCAGTGCGACTAGTGTTTGACAAAGACTGAAATGTTACAAGATGTTTACTGGACCTAGATATGAATAAATAAGCAAATACAATACCCATTGTAGTATGTGATTCCTTCTTAAGGCTAAGGCCTCACATTGCGGAAACGCAGATTTTTTGTTGCAGATTTTGTTGCATTTTTTTGAGTCAAAGCCAAGAGTGGCTACAAATAGAATCGGAAATATATAGAAAGTTCGTATACTTCTAACTTCTGCTCAATCTAGTTCTTGCTTTGGCTCAAAAAAACCACAACAAATCTACAAAAAAAAAAAAAAGCTGCGTTTCCGCAACGTGGGGCCCCAGCCTTATTGTATCAGGCGTGGGAGCCTATCACAGCATATATATGGATTAACTTCAGAGAGTTAGTTACAATAAGAGAGAATAGAAAATATAAGGCAGTTACTATCTTTAAGGAGTGTAAACAGAAAAAACTTCCTTGTTGTTTGGTTGCTATTTATTTTTTGGTTACTAAACACTTGATGACATAATCGGAATTTATATTTATATTTTTATATATATTATTAATTATTAATTGGAAGGTAGCAGCTCTGATTGGGTTTTATGTTGGCATTGCTGGCCCAGTTTAAGTTTATTTGTAAAATGCATTGTGATAAGAGATTTGCCTTTTTTTAAAAGATATTTCAATTTCGTATTTAAATAAAACAAAAAAATTAAAATAAGCTGAAATTAAATAATTGAAAAAAAAAATTGATTTTGAGACTACAAAATGATATCAAGTCTTCTATTTAGCTCACCCTGGCATGGTTTCCAAACACACAAATCTGATTAAGACCGGGGTCCCACAGGACGGAAATGCCACGATTTGCGCACGGCAGAAACGCTGCGGGAAAAATCTCGGCGTTTTACAGTAAAGGCAAAGTGAATGGGATTTTAGTGAATCCCATGCCCACTCTGCAGTAAAAAGCGTGGTGCGGACACACCACAATCTCCAAAACTAGCAAGCGCTGCTTGCAGGACCTGGCACAATTTTGGAAATCAAAGCTTGTCAATTAAACTTACGGAAATGCCGGTGGTTTTCCCATAGGTATAATTGTAACAGAAAGTCTGTGAAGGAAAACTCCACAAACTTTCTGTCTAAAGCTCTGCAGGAAGAACCGTAATGTGTTGCCGTCGCGGTTTTTCCTGCTGCGGGACGTTTCATGGGGCTTTAGCTTAAATTGCTCTGATCAACTCATTCTAACATTTTCCAATTGAAGGATTACACCCCTTTTAAAGCACCACTTTACCGAAACACATCGGACAAAACTGCAATTTACAATGCCAGCAATGTGAATGAGATTACACTAGGCTCACACCTGCGTTTGGGTTTCTGTTTGGGGTTCTGCTTGGAAAACTAGACTACAATGGGGTCCGGGCTTCCACCCAAAAGGGGAAAAATGCAGAGAGGAAAGCGCTGCTTGCAGGACCTTTCTCTGTGCATTTTTAAAGTGGAATGGGGAACGGAAACCTCCAGGCTGAGAGGTGAAGGTGAAGAGGTTTTAGTTCATCACACTTCTATATACATACAGTACTTTAGAAGAGTGACCCATATGTTAAATTATATAATTGTAGAATTAAATACTTTACCACTACTTCAGTAATAGTTTCAATGGAACAATTCTTGTATATGGACGCAACTTTCTACAACAAAGGAAGAAAAATTTCAGTGACTTAAATTTAGTGACATAATGTATTCCTAGTGATGAGTGCAGTATGTAATATGCAGTGGCGTAACTAGGAATGGCGGGGCCCCGTGGCGAACCTTTGACATGGGCCCCCCCTCCAGCTGACATCGAAAACCCCGACCAACGCCGAAAACCCCGCACGACCCCACCCCCCGCATTCCTACGCACACTATTACGCTCCATAGTGGCCCCTGCACACATTATTATACCCCATAGTGGCCCCTGCACACATTATTATACCCCATAGTGGCCCCTGCACACAGTATTATACCCCATAGTGGCCCCTGCACACATTATTATACCCCATAGTGGCCCCTGCACACATTATTATATCCCATAGTGGCCCCTGCACACAGTATTATACCCCATAGTGGCCCCTGCACACATTATTATACCCCATAGTGGCCCCTGCACACAGTATTATACCCCATAGTGGCCCCTGCACACAGTATTATACCCCATAGTGGCCCCTGCACACATTATTATACCCCATAGTGGCCCCTGCACACATTATTATACCCCATAGTGGCCCCTGCACACATTATTATACCCCATAGTGGCCCCTGCACACATTATTATACCCCATAGTGGCCCCTGCACACAGTATTAACCCCATAGTGGCCCCTGCACACAGTATTATGCCCCATTGTGGCCCCTTCACCCACTATTATGCCCCGTTGTGGACACCCATTAACAATTATTATACTCTGGGGTCTTTTCAGACCCCAGAGTATAATAATCGGAGACCCGGGGGAAGAACAACATAAAAAAAAACACACTGTAACTTACCTGTCTCCCGACTCCCCGCTGGCGGCCATCTTCAATGGCGTCAGGGACGTCATGTGACCGGGAGCCTGCGTCGCGACGCATAAGGACGCAGGCCCCGATCATGTGACGTCTGAGACGTCACACAAGTAGGCCGAAGCCTGCGCGGAGCCTGGAGAGGTAAATAACACAGTTTTTTATGTTCAGTTACCTCTCATGCACTTCCGATCATTATACTCGGGGGTCCGAAAAGACCCCCGAGTATAATAGTGCTTGTGGGGCCCACAGTGTCACTTACCGATCCCGGCCCCTGCCACGATCAGTAAGTATATAGGGCCCGTTAGCGGCTGGAGTAACTCCAGCCGGTAACTGCCTATTAAAAAAAACCAAAAAACACAGCGGTAGCGGTTGCCACCGGGCCCCTAATGTCCCGGGCCCTGTGGCAGCTGCTACTGCTGCTACCACGGTAGTTACGCCACTGGTAATATGTAATGATCAGAATTTTTATCAGTTCAGAATTTACACTAAGGCCCGATTCACATCTGTGTTCCGGTTTCCATTCAGGGAATCCGCTTGGGGACCCCCAACAGAAACCTATATGCATAAAAAAGCGGTTATCTAAGGAAACCTGCAGACCCCATAGACTATAATGGGGTCCATGTGGTTTCCGTTTGGTTTCTGCACAAAACATGCAGAGACAAAAGATTTGCTTGTAAGACTTTTCTCTCCTCGTGTTTTGTGCGGAAACCACACGGACGACATTGTAACGTATGGGTTCCGCGAGTTTCCCAGTTAACCGCTTTTTAATGGTTATAGGTTTCTTTAAGGGGGATCCCCAAATGGACTCCCTAAATGGAAACCTGAACTTAGATATGAATCGGGCCTAAGAGTAGCAGAGGAAATCTATAATGGGGCAACTACCTTGAGCCTGTTAGAATAGTGCTCTATTTTGTGAGACATATGGACCTTTACGGCCACCTATAGATCCAGAGTCAGGTAGTAACTGCTACGTCTGCACCTCCCATAGTTATACTCCTGTTAGCTACAAAAGTAAGTAGGTTGAGCATCACCAGCTAAGTCTAGGAACCAAAAAAGGTTTTGCAACCCTTATTGGCAGCTAAGGGACATTTTAACATAATTGTTAGAATTCAGTGTGCTCTTCTTACCCTGGACATGTGCCCGTAGGGGAGAGTTGCAGGTTTCCACCCAAATGAATGGATCATATGAGCAGGGTCCTCAAGCTACTGACTCCGCAGCTGAATCACCCGAGGTGTCCACAGCAAATCCTGCTGCAATCTCTGCCTTCCATTGAAAACAATGGGAGGCAGAATCTGGGCAGAATCTTCCACTGATTCATGGGCAGAATCCGTTGTCAAATTAGTGTCGAATTCCTATGTGTGAACGGCCCCTAAAATCTAAATATACCGTATTTTCTTTAAATATACAGTGTATTCTGCGAAAGACAGCTTCCTGAGGCAATTTTAGAACTTAAAGGGGTATTCCCATGTACATAATCATATCTATATTTTTGATCATTAAAAGTTAAATATTTTTGCAAAACGTTATATTCTGTCATCATTATGAGTTATGATTTTTTTTTTTTTTTTATTGTAGCAGGGTCATCAGATAGGGACATTACATGTAGAAGACGATATCCCGGCCACAATAAGGAAATCATTGTGAATTTTCTGATTTTAGAAAGTTCCTGCATTCATGTAGGTATCCACTGACAACTGATCAAGACAACAAGACTGCGACCACAAGATATTTGGAGAAAACCTTTAACCCCTTCCCGCCAATGGCATTTTTTGATTTTCGTTTTTCGTTTTTGACTCCCCTCCTAAACCCCATAACTTTTTTATTTCTCTGCTCCCAGAGCCATATGAGGTCTTAATGTTTGCGGGACAAATTTTTCTTCATGATGCTACCATTAATTATTCTGTATAATGTACTGGGAAGCAGGAAAAAAAAATCTGAATGAGGTGGATTTGAAGAAAAAATGCATTTCTGCGACTTTCTTACAGGCTTTGGTTTTATGGTGTTCACTGTGCAGCCAAAATGACATGTTCCCTGTATTCTGTGTTTCGGTACGGTTCCAGGGATACCAAATTTATATGGTTTTATTTACATTTTGACCCCTTAAAAAAAATCCAAAACTGTGTTAAAAATTTTTTTTTCTAAAAGTCGCCATATTCCGACGGCCGTAACTTTTTTATACGTAAGTGTACGGGGATGCATAGGGCGTCTTTTTTTGCGGAGCTGGGTGTACTTTTTAGTTCTACCATTTTCGGGAAATGTTATTGCTTTGATCACTTTTTATTCAAATTTTTATCAGAATCAAAACAGTGAAAAAACGGCGGTTTGGCACTTTTGACTATTTTTCCCGCTACGGTGTTTACCGAACAGGAAAAATATTTTTATAGATTTGTAGAGCGGGCGATTTCGGACGCGGGGATACCTAACATGTATATGTTTCACAGTTTTTAACTACTTTTATATGTGTTCTAGGGAAAGGGGGGTGATTTGAACTTTTAATACTTTATATTTTTTTATATTTTTTTCACTTTTTTTTTTTTTTTTTTTTTGCATTTATTAGACCCCCTAGGGGTGCTGAACCCCAGGGGGTCTGATCACTAATGCAATTCATTACAATGCTAATGCATTGCAAAAAATCATCCTTTCTTTTGCAGGCTGCCTAGACCAGCCTGCAAAAGAGAGAATTTGCAGACAAGCCTGGGAGCCTTGTACAGGCTCCTGGCTGTCATGCCAACGTGACGTCGGCCCTGGAGCATGCTCCAGGAGCCGGCGATCCCGGGCACAATGGCGGCGCCCATGTGCCGCCGGGAAAATGGCGCCACCGGCGCCTTTGACCGCGGCGCCGGAGGGGTTAATGCCTCCGATCGGTCCAGGGACCGATCGGAGGCATTAGAGCCGATTGTCTACTGCTTAAAGCAGTAGACACCCGGCGGCTATGGTGGCCGCCCGGCTCCCGGGCGGTCGCAATAGTTACAGACCCGACATGCGCCGTACTATTACGGCGCATGTCGGGAAGGGGTTAATACTCTGCAAAATATTTAATTACTTATATTTGCAAAAATGTTTAACTTTTAATTATCTACAAATTAAAAAATTGTTCTATTCATGGGAAAACCCTTAAAACTCTGCTTTAGCAATCGGTCATTGGTCATTAATGTATTGCTCACATAAGATACAGAACATGCAAATACAATAAATAAAGCTACTGCTAAATATGTAGATAGTTTAGATTCATTTTACCACAACTGTAATGGTCGTGCCAATAAGACATATCTTCTCAGGTGACATGTCCTTGTCGTTGTTCTACAAGATAGAAGAGCAATGAAAGATAGCTTTAAAAAAAAAAATTCAGCAAAAATAGCTGGATAGAATGTACAAAAACACCACCAATGTTTCCATCATACATTTTATTTTACAAATGTCTCCTCTCTAACCTTGGCTCAAATTTGGTTAAAGAAGACCTTTTACGTCCTCCTGCACATGCGGTTATATATACCGCTAGAAAGCCGACACTGTATTGAATTCAGCTCACTGTCATCTTTCTCGTTCTGTGCATTCCTGACAGTCTAGCTCAGGGGTGGGCAATTAATTTTCCCATGGGGCCGCATAAGAACTTGAAACTATGCTAGAGGGCCGTGCCACAGCAAATTTAGCTCCACCCATTTCTGTGTTGACTCCGCCCGTTCCCAATCATCTTTCCATGTGCCCCCACAAAGTATCATCCTCCTACAGTCCTCCTACTATTAAGCCCCTCTCCTGGTGCCCCAGTATAAACTGGTGGAAACTAGAGGGAACACGAAACTGGAGCAGCTGGAGGGGGACATTAAACAGTGGGGGTAGTTGGAGGGGGGGCAATAAATTGACAGCTGGAGCGGGACATGAAACTGGGGGCAACTAGAGGGGGACATTAAAATCGGGAAGCAGACATTAAACCATAGGGGTAGCTGGAGGGTGACATTAAACTGGGGGCAACTAAAGGCAAACAGGTCCCCCTACAGCTTCCTCCACGGTTTAATGTCCCCCCAGTCTAAGTGCCCTCTTCATCTACCCCCAGTTTCATGTCCCCCCCCTCCATTTCTCCCTCAGTTTCATGTCCCCCCTCCATTTCTCCCTCAGTTTCATATCCCCCTTTATTTTCCCCATTTCATGTCCCCCCTCCATCTCTCCCCCAGTTTCATGTCCCCCCTCCATCTGCCATCTCTGCCCTAGTATAACATTCCCCTTCCATCTCTGCCCCTAGGTTACTGAGACACACACACACCCACATATACAGACAGACAGAGACATATAGACAGACACATATAGACAGACAGACACATATAGACACACACACACACATACAGACACACACAGACAGACACATATAGACACACACACGTACAGACACACACATACAGACAGACACATATAGACACACACACACACTCTGCACCCTGCATCTCACCTTACATCTCACAGTACCTTATGACACACTCCACATGTCTCCATATTCTGCCGGCACTAAGACATGCCCCCTAGACACGCCCCCTTGACCCCCCCCCCCCATAGACACGCCTCCCTAGTCAAAGCTGTGCGGGCCGGAATGAATCAGTCAGAGGGCCGGATATGCCGGACTTTGCCCAGGTCTGGTCTAGCTGGTCTGTGAGGAACTTGTCCATAGCCCTGTACTGTCAGAGTGGGGCGTCCCCCCAGTACAAGTCTATGCTCGACATGTGGGTGTGGTTTAAATGCACCACAATGTACCAAAATGCGACAAAATAGTATTGAAAAATTCTGGCACAAAGTAATCCAACTAAAGGGTGGGATAAATGCAATAAAATAATCAATTAAACACCCAGGAGAATTGGGGCTCCAAAAAGGACACCATCCTATAACTCTCATATGAATTTTACTTCTTAGATAGGTCTCACATAGATGAAACTACAATATAACTTTTATTACCAAAATATAAAAACCACATAACGGACGAAAACAAAAATACACACATGAGACGCCGCCTAGACCATGTTATTCTACTCACTAATTTTGCAACAGGTTGTGTTTACAGCCAATCCCTTAAGGGGAATTAAAGGGGAATGATAGAGAAAAGAAAATGAATTTGTCTATCAGTCTCAAAAATCCCCCATACCCCACAATTTATTTATAGGGGTAGGCTAAGATAATTATTAGCACCTAAGTCTTTTACTAGTTGCTATCTCAAACCCACTCTATCTATAGGAGAGGGTCTGGTGATCTGTCTCTGTATAAGGGCAGCTTCAATAGGAGACGCCAAGGAGAGCTACCCTACAATTCATTTATAGGGATGGATGAAGATAATCTTTAGCAGCTAGGTCTTTTTTTTTTTTTAGTTGCCATCTTAAACCCTCTATATCTATAAGGGAGAATCTGGAGATTTGTCTCTGTATAAGGGCAACTTTAATATGAGACACTATCAGTCCTTGTCAGTGGGGGATTTTTGAGACGGATAGACAAATTCATTTTCTTTTCTCTATCATTCCCCTTTAATTTCCCTTAGGGGTTGGCTATAAACACAACCTGTTGCAATGTAAGTGAGTAGAATGACACGGTCTAGGCGGCGTCTCGTGTGTGTATTTTTGTTTTCGTCCGTTATGTGGTTTTTATATTTTGGTAATAAAAGTTAGATTTTAGTTTCATCTATGTGAGAGCTATCTGACAAGTGAAATTAGTATCAATGCAGTCTAAAGCTATGCTGAATTTATCATCCAACCTCAGCCACTGTGATAAATCTGCCATTTTACATCAAGTATTAGTAAATCCCGGCCACTGTGCTGATTTTTAAAATCTGATAAAAGCAGTATATGCAATCTACAGTAAAACAGGTAAAATAATAAAAAGGAGCTAAATTTACTCTTACCTTTAATTCTCTATATTCCTTAATCAAATTCATGACCATACAGATCATTACCATACCTTCAGAAACCTGCAAGAAAGATATATATCTTAAGGTTTATTATACATGACTGATGAATAATCTTTCTGATTTAAAGGGAGTTTCCTTTAGGATAGGTCGTCCGTAGGAGTCTGCCATCTGGGACTCCAGCAGATCAGCTTTTTGTAGTGTCAGCACCTCTCAGGGGACTTCTGGTTCCCCTTCGCAGGCCATGTGATAACACATTCATCTGTCACAAGGTCTGCTCGCAGTCAGTCCCGCTCAAATGGATTGGGCTGAGTGTTGCTGCCAAGCACGGCCCCTGTAAAACGTACAACCCTCTGCTTGGTTTTGTGTGACTCGGCTGCAGAGCTCTTCTCATTGTTCTACCTTTTCCGAACAGCTGCTGCTGGATCCTTGCCAGTCTTATATTCATGACATATCCTAAGAATAATATCTTTTTTCAATATAGTTGTTCTTCCTATAGATGGACTCTCTGGCTTTTGAGATAGATCTACATTTTTTTTTGGCCTTGGTTTTGAGATCCCCCCTATCCTAGAAGCGGGCCAAGCCGGGATTTGGGTGTTTGCCTTCCTCATTCACTAAACTGGAACACAATGAACTTTTCATTATGTAGCCATGATATTAATGACACCTAGTAGAGGAGGGGGAACCTACTAAACAGATGTGGCTAGTGGGCTTATATAATTTGGTCAACCGTATACTAAGAACCTTACCTTCTTTTTTCATATTTGCTCATCAGCCCTAAATAATTGTATAAAATGTGGATGTGTGGTCCATGTTTAATTTTCTACAATGTGGTGTACTAAATAGCCTGTGCCCTCACTTTGTTTTTGTGTTATGTTAAATTGTATGTATGGTATGGTTATGGTATGTATGGTTGAATTTGCAGGAGACTGGTAAAGGGATTTGCCTACTAGACCTCAGTGAGTTGTCAGAGCATTAGTATTGGTGAACTTTGTGATCTGTTCACACGGTTTAGGGTGGGTTGACCTGGACCATAGGGGGTTTGGCCTGGCTTCAGGGGTGACATGTTGCCTCCCATATGGGTGACATGTTGTGGTGGCAGTCACCATGAGTAGAGTAAGGACCCACTAAATAGAGGTCCTTGTGACATGGCTACTTCTACAGTTTGATGAAATGTACACTAAGCCCGCTCCCCCTTCCCAGACTCCCTGTCCCCTTTTGTAAAATGTTGGAAAACTTTCAATAAACTTTTAATGTTGATGAAATGTAGAGTGAGAAACTATTTGCCTAGCAGCACTAGATAGCATGTGGTTGCACCAGCCTTGTCTTTCTTCTACAATGTGGTGTCGGTACAAACTCTCTTTCATATTCTTTCCCTGATTGTTTACATTTTGCTTTCTTAGTTTTAAACCTTTAATTTTACCTCCCCCTCCCCCGTTTCAAGCATTTCATATTGAAAAGTAAAACATTAGAAATAAAAGGTTATTGTGAAACTTACTTTTATTTTTCCTTTACATAATTCGAGGCCTCCAGGACTTTCATCAGTGTGATCGTCAGCTGTAAAGAAACATGGCTTTAAAATCGACATATTTTCCTCAATATAAGTTCTAAAAGTTATTATCAATTTGGGAAAAACTGGTTAGGGTCATACTCATAAACTAGTACCGATACATTCCCTGTGCACATACACCATTGTCTATAGAAAAGAAATCTTACCGAAGCAACAGCTCAGCCCCACAAGCAGGAAGAAAATGGAGATCTTCATCGTTGCGATGGGTTTTAGGAGTTGAGCGCAGATAACTAACACTGAGCGAAGTTACGTCTTATATAGGGCTAGAAGACACCTTAGGGTTGTTGACTTTAGCGTCATTGTAGACACTTGGCATAGGGACAGTAGTCATCTCTTCTATCCCCAGCCTCTGAAACTTTGAAAATAGTTGGCAACCCCTGTGTTATTGTCTGCGTTGCGCCCACGTGCACTTTAAGCTGAAAATTAAATAAGGGCCTGCTTTTTAATTAACAGAGTAATTTTCCGTCTAAGTCTCAGTATGGCCACGTTTAAGTTATATAAAAACCTTAAAGGAACACGACATTCAAAAATGAAGGCTCTGTTTTGCGCGTTCCTTACCTACGCATTGTAAAGTTGACGTTCTTCTTGTTCTATTCCATCGCTGCTTATTGTATTATTTAGGGCCACATGGTGTGCAGATGGTACCTCGTTTTGCTGTGCTTATTATGTCATCGGGATTAATCCATTACAACAAGAAGGAGTGTTCTTGACCATCTATGACCAGATGATGACGGTACAAACAAATGGTCATTTGGCCATTAATACTATGCAGTAGTTGTTACTATTGTTGTCAATAGTCCCATGGTGGGACTATTAAAGGATTATTTTATCTTATCTTATGAAATAGTCGTTTATGGTCCTTAGGTTACATCTACATGACCCATGACCATTAAAAACAGACATGAAAAACAGAAAAAAAAAGGTCTGGTTTTTCTCGTACATACTTCATTCTATTGAAGAATCCGTAAAAATAGGCAAAAATAATACGTCTTATTATTATGATGTTCCATTAGAATGGACCATCAACTAGCGGTCATGTGACTACACACAATCAACGTGTTCTACAAACGACTATCACAGGGGGGAGGGCAACAGCCCTTTAAGATTAGTGACATATGGCAGAAATTAAATCTATGCAAGTAATATATAGCAAATTTCAGGTATAACTCATTCCTGTCTTCTAAGGTGAGTTATAGTGAATTTGTCAGACCACGGCATTGGCCCACCTTGGCGTCCACCCCACTATGCCCACTTTAGTAAAAAGCAGGGAGTAGGGATGCCGAACCAAAAAATGTGCCAAATGGGTCAAAAATGAGCCATGACCAAACCTAAATTTATCTAGGTCTAGATTAGTTAGTACACTCTTCCCATTGTGGGGGCTAGGGGTCTTTTATGGTATGAAAATTTTTAACTTTTTGTATAATCTGTCCCTACCTGTAACAGGGGGATAAATCCCCATATGTATGTGCTGCTTCAGCTACAGGAAAGAGGAATTGCAGAAATAAATTCTACTTTTTCTGGTGATGATCGGACGCTGCTATACGGCTGTCCGCTCTCTTACTGCCCTGAATTTCCCTACGTGACACAACTCTCCTATGTAATTCTTGGTATAAAATCAGACTCCTGAGTGCTTGGTATAAAAGTGATTAATTCCCCTGTAGAGGGCGACAGCGCTGCACTAAAGTTGGATAGATACACGCAGTAAAGAAGTGGCCAAGAATAACAACACTAAACCCTGGCAGAAGGAAGTATAGGTGAGTATCTATCAAGGGACGCTTAAAAATAAATCTTTATTAGATAATAAAAGATAAAATCGTGTAAACACCAAAACTCAGACCATAATAGTCTAAAAAATCGCTAGAGATAGTGAACAACTCATCACTAGCAAAGAATCTAAGGAAGGAGGGTCCTTATTATATTACAATTCCCTCACTATCACTTAGATAGCAATTAGCCAGATCCAAAAATAAAGGATGCCTATCAGAAGCATATAATACAGGGATAGAGCGCCAAGAATAAAATTATGGCTAATAGTTCCCTAGCAGATATACTGCCACTGATCACCCCTATATCTTGATGGTCTAAATATATCTTGAGACCAATCAACAAATACTGGCCAATTATATAGACATAAAGTCTTTGCCTATAGTAAACAAAGTTGTATATTCATTGCCTATCAACAAGATTGTTTTATATTTTTTGCCTGACGCGTTTCAATGTTCCGGTCTCTATAGCTATGACCGGACATATCTTCAGAGGCATAGACTGTCAAGGACGGCAAAGGTGTCTGACCTAGTCTTAGATATTGTTTTAAACTAGTGTTGCACACCCTCCCGCTCCCCCCGCGGCACTGATGTATGGCCGTACGGGGCGGCAAGAGGTCCGGCTTTTTAAACCACTCTATCCGCCCATTCCAGTTATCGTGTGACGAATCGCTGCGAGCACTTCACAGCTGATCACTAATGATCATCACAAACTAGCGGACAGTGTGTATCCAGCGCACATGGCCCCGCATATCCAATCACAAACAGAGAAGCCCGGAGCCTCCGTAGCGCCCCGCCCTCCACAAACAATGATGTCAATGCGGCATAGCCCACGCTGGCAGCCTATCAGAATGCGTGGGCTTGTGAAAGATTTTATCTTTTATTATCTAATAAAGATTTATTTTTAAGCGTCCCTTGATAGATACTCACCTATCTTTTTCTTTTTAACCTTGTTTGAGGTACCAAACCCACCAGTTTCATATGCACATTCATCAAACCCTTCTTTAGTGATCAAATATGATTTTTTTTCCAAATTCAAGACATAGGTATATGTTTTTTTACTGGTACACAAAATGAACCTTGCATATGGCCTAGAGTTCAATCGAACCCTGGTTAAGAACCATCTTTACAATTTTTTTTGGTATTCCTGATTTTTTAAGACCCATACCGTATATACTCGTATACGCCGACCCGAGTATAAGCTGACCCCCCTAATTTTACCACAAAAAAATGGGAAAAACCTATTGACTCGAGTATAAGCCGAAGGGGGGGGGGGGATGCAGCAGCTACTGGAAAATTTCAAAAATTAAAATGGTTTTTGGGTGCAGTAGATGCTGGGGAAGGGGTGGGGGTGTTTTGGTTGTCTGTCTGCCCCTTCCCTGAGCTTGAGGACTGTTTTTTTTTTTTCCCCCACATGGAATTCAGCCTGGCTGAATATAGGGGATCTGCAGTGCTCCTATTAACCCCTTCACGACAGAAGTAGACCAGGCACTGTCAGACACAGGGATACCTAATGTGTTTGTGTGTCACAGTTATTTTCTACTTTTACATGTATTCTAGGGAAAGGAAGGATTTAGAAATTTCATTTATTTTTATTACATTTTTTTAAAGCTTCTTTTTTTCTTCACTACTTTATAGGAGATTCTATACATTACTATTGCGGCTGGTCATAGACCCCCCCCCCAAAAAAAAAAAAAAAAATATATATATATATATATATATATATATATATATATATATATTTATATTTATATATTTTTTTTCTGCTTGACTCGAGTATAAGCCGAGGGGGGCTTTTTCAGCACAAAAACTGTGCTCAAAAATTCAACTTATACTCGAGTATATACGGTATATCAATGTGGCTGGAAGTGCAGCCCTGACTACTGAAATGACTGAATACAATGGTGTTGGTATGTCAGGATATGGGGGTCCTGCTTTTAGTTTTGTCCATGGCCCCACTTTGTTGAAAACTAGCTGGCTATAATAGTTTTTTCTTTGGGTTCATGCAGGTACTGACTGTCTGGTACATTTCTTACACTGATGTTGGCTCACTAGCTCAGACTGAGCTAGACTGAGAAGTGTTTCATCCTGAATATTGGTGGAGGTTCTAAAAACCCAAAAAATATTCCACAAAACAGTCCCGTGTGGACAGTTACATCACTCTGCTATACCATATGCTGCCTTTTTATACTATCATGTAATATATTATTTCTGTCCTAGAAGTCAGGGCAAATTAGGGCCATACAGAAGTATAGAAGGTTCCCAAAAACTGATATTATCATTTTATATAGCTGGAGGTTGTACAAAACTGGAATGATGGTAGACATAAATCCAAATAATTATTTATCATTGGTAACAGAGATGTGTATTGTTCTGCTAAAACTATTGTCATGTCATGAATCAGGATTAGAAGCTTTGCTTGAGGTAGAGGATTTAATTTAATCTTGTAATAATAATAGTAGTAGTGTAATACCAGTAATAGAGCGAAACCGCAAAAGGAGGGCTAGTCCTTTCACAGATGATCCCTTCATAGTAGTCTGACATTCTCCCGGGGAATGTGCCCTGTATGTCCTGGTGACACATTTATGACTTATACCCGGAAGCCATGAAAGCAAATATGACAAAAAAACAAATCAATCAGTGAATAAAAATCAGTCCCTGGTCATGTGATAGACACGGGTGCACGGCTCGTCCCAGTCATAGCTCAGACATGTGTCCTGTAACCAGCCGTACAACCGTGTGTACATCACATGACCAGGGACTGAGGTTTATCCATTAGAAGTAAACAAAGAATGACATAAGCAGAGACCCGGCGTCCTGTACTTTATTGTATTGAGTTTAATAAGAGCCATTTACAATTTTATATAAAGATATCCTATCCGTCCCCTTCACCCTTCTCTTTCCTAGGCTAAATAAATGTAGTTTTTATAACAATCTGTAAGACTGAGATTGTCCATACAGTCTATTCATCTGGCTGCCATTCTTTGAATCCTCTTCAATAGAGATGAGCGAGTAGTACTCGATCGAGTAGGTATTCGATCAAATACTACGGTATTCGAAATACTCGTACTCGATCGAGTACCACTTGCTGTTCGAATGGAAAAGTTCGATGCAGAACCAGCGTTGATTGGTCGAATGCTATACAGTCGGCCAATCAACGCTGGTTCTTCTCCTACCTTTAGAAGTCTTTTCCGTGCAGCTTCCCTGCGGCGTCTTCCGGCTCTTCATTCACTCTGCCAGGCTTGTAGTGCGGGCATGCGCAGTCGGCTCTGCCCAGGCCCGATGCCTGGCAGAGTGAATGAAGAGCTGGAAGATGCCACGGGGAAGCTGCACGGAGAAGATCCAGCCCGACCCTCACTCGTGGACT
Source organism: Leptodactylus fuscus (assembly GCF_031893055.1). Taxonomy (NCBI): domain Eukaryota; kingdom Metazoa; phylum Chordata; class Amphibia; order Anura; family Leptodactylidae; genus Leptodactylus; species Leptodactylus fuscus. Next base: position 204,173,520 of record NC_134269.1, on the reverse strand, counting down.
TGGTAAGTATAATTTGATCGAACGTTGCCTACCCCTGAAACGAGCATTTTCCCCCCCATAGACTATAATAGGGTTCCATATTCGATTCGAGTAGTCGAATACTGAGGGGCTACTCGAAACGAATATCGAACCTCAAACATTTTACTGTTCGCTCATCTCTACTCTTCAACTCTCTGATGTATTTTTTAATGGATTGGAGCTGTAAAACTGGACAGTTTACTCAACATGTCTTCACACCAATGTTTCATAGATGGGAGAACAATATATTCTTCTGTAGAAGTCATTGCTTTTCCTAATAGAAGACAATATCTTATTGCCTTTGGCTGCCCCAGACTGACCTGGCATCCTATAATCATCTTCCATTCTAGACTCGCTCAATATGATGATCCATATCCATAACTAGTAGGATTATTATTTGTTCCAAAATCTCACAAATTAATACTTAATACATGGAAAAAATAGGAAGAGATGCCGCTCACCCACAACTCCTGGCATAGTCCGACCTTGGCTTAGAATATTATATGATATATTGACTCCTTGCTGGAAAGACAAGAATAAGGTTTATCCTCAATCCTTTACATGTGGCGAATGTTGGATCCCATTGCAGGTATTACTCGCTAAGGGCTTGTTCACATCTTCACCCGGTCTCCATTCATGTAGGTTTCTGTTTCCTGCACAAAACTGAGCAGGAGACGGAAAGCTGCAGGACTCTTACAAACCCATTCATTTGAATGGGTCTGAAAGATGTCCGGCCGTGAGCGCCGGTGAGCGTTTTATGCTCTCCGCCGCGAAACCATTTTTTTAAAATCGGACACAGTACCTGCAGTACTCTGTGTCCGATTTTTAAAAAAAACGGTTTCGCGGTGGAGAGCATAAAACGCTCACCGGTGCTCACGGCCGGACCTGGTCTGACAGCTTTCCGTCTTCTGCATGCAGTGTGAACCTAGCGTAAACCAACAATCGTATACGACGCGTAATTATGCGCCGTATATGATTGTAACTCCCATTGAAATCAATGGGATCTTTTTGAGTGTGCAAAATGCTGACACGCGTATACGTGCCACATTGCGCGCCACTTTACACCATGTGAACTGCCCCTTAGGAGTATATGGTGCTTAGTGTGTTACTGTAGGGAGGGAGGAGTTAGGAATAGATGTCACTTCCTGTCTCCTCCATCTTCTCCTCTCTCACCACAAGATCTGGATGAAGCATGTCTGCTGTATCAGGGAGTATAAGACTGGGGTCTATCACCTCACACAGCACTGGTGTCACCACATTCACATTACACAGCACTACTAGTGTAGTATCACTAACTATACTGTATATACTGCAGTATTACCTCAGTATACATGAGTCCCCCTGCGAACTTCCGGTTGACGCATGCGCAATGGAAGGGCGGCAAGAAAACTTCCGGTTCCTTAGTGAATTAACTAGGGCTGGGTATGTACTTCAGGGTATGGTCCTCGGGTTACGACGAGCCTGCTGCAGAACCTCATTTTCTGAATGCTATACAGCGTATAGCATTCGGCAAATGAAGGCTGATTGTGTAGCAGGCTCGTCCTTGCTACGAGCAGGTAAGTATGCTGTTACCAGTTGACTTTTTCTCATTGAAATGAATAGACCAGCGTTGATTGGCCAGTGGCCAGTGATTTGGCCAATCAACGCTGGTTCTGACAGAGGCTCGTCTGAGGAGGCGGAGTCTAACATCGGACTATTCATTCCAATGAGAAAAGCTCTTGCCTGCCCGTAGCAAGGACGTGCCTGCTGCAGAATCAGTGTTCATTTGCCGAATGCTATACATATATATAGCATTCGGCAAATGAATATATATACTGTATAGCATTCAGCAAATGAGGTTCTGCAGCAGGCTCGTCGTAACCATGAAACAGTATGCCTATACCCCTGCTAGACATGGCAAACTCTCAAAACCGGAAAGAGATCTTCGACCGGAAATAGGAAGGGCGGGACATAATCCTTTGTTATTGTTGTCAAAGGGGGACTCATGTATATATACAGTCACAGAGTCCCCTCATGTATTTACCTCACACACATGGCTGATATATCATATATACTGCAGTATTACCTCAGGATATATACAGTCACAGAGTCATGTATTTACCACAGACACTGCAGACATGGCTAAGTCCCCTCGTGTATTTACCACACATTGGAGACATGGCTGATATATCATATATATTACAATATTACCTCAGGCTATATACAGCTACAGAGTCCCCTCATGTATTTACTTTAGACACTGCTGATATATCATATGTATACTGCAATATTACCTCAGGATATATACAGCCGCAGAGTCCTCTCATGTATTTACCACAGACACTGCAGACATGGCTGATATATCATATATACTGCAGTATTACCTCAGGTTATATACAGTCACAGAGTCCCCTCATGTATTTACTTCAGACACTGCTGATATATCATATATACTGCAGTATTGCCTCAGGATATATACAGTCACAGAGTTCCCTCATATATTTACCTCACACACCGTGCAGACATGGCTGATATAGCATATATACTGCAGTATTACCTCAGGATATATACAGTCATAGGGTCCCCTCATGTATTTACCTCACACACATGTCTGATATAGCATATATACTGCGGTATTACCTCAGGATATATACAGTCATAGGGTCCCCTCATGTATTTACCTCACACACATGGCTGATATATCATATACTGTATACTGCAGTATTACCTCAAGATATATACAGCCACTAAGTTCACCGATAATGAAGGTCGTTCATGAGTCCTGGGGACTGAGGGTCTCTCCATGGTGTTGCAGACATGGCTGATATATCGTATATACTGCAGTATTACATCAGGATATATACAGTCACAGCATCCCCTCATGTATTTACCTCACACACATGTCTGATATAGCATATATACTGCAGTATTACCTCAGGATATATACAGTCATAGGGTCCCCTCATGTATTTACCTCACACACATGGCTGATATATCATATATACTGCAGTATTACCTCAAGATATATACAGCCACTAAGTCCACCGATAATGAAGGTCGGGAGTCCTGGGGACTGAGGGTCTCTCCATGGTGTTGTAGACATGGCTGATATATTGTATATACTGCAGTATTACATCAGGATATATACATTCACAGCGTCCCCTCATGTATTTACCTCACACACATGTCTGATATAGCATATTATACTGCAGTATTACCTCAGGATATATACAGTCATAGAGTCCCCTCATGTATTTACCTCACACACATGTCTGATATAGCATATATACTGCAGTATTACCTCAGGATATATACAGTCACAGACTCTCCTCATGTATTTCCTTCACACACTGCTGATATATCATATATATACTGCAGTATTACCTCAGGATATATACAGTCACAGAGTCCCCTCATGTATTTACCTCACACACAGTGCAGACATGGCTGATATATCATATATACTGCAGTATTACATCAGGATATATACAGTCACAGAGTCCTCTCATGTATTTACCTCACACACATGGCTGATATATCATATATACTGCAGTATTACCTCAGGATATATACAGTCATAGGGTCCCCTCATATATTTACCTCACACACATGTCTGATATAGCATACAGTCCTATGAAAAAGTTTGGGCACCCCTATTAATCTTAATCATTTTTTGTTCTAAATATTTTGGTGTTTGCAACAGCCATTTCAGTTTGATATATCTAATAACTGATGGACACAGTAATATTTCAGGATTGAAATGAGGTTTATTGTACTAACAGAAAATGTGCAATATGCATTAAACCAAAATTTGACCGGTGCAAAAGTATGGGCACCCTTATCATTTTATTGATTTGAATTCCCCTAACTACTTTTTACTGACTTACTGAAGCACAAAATCGGTTTTGTAACCTCAGTGAGCTTTGAACTTCATAGCCAGATGTATCCAATCATAAGAAAAGGTATTTAAGGTGGCCAATTGCAAGTTGATCTACTATTTGAATCTCCTCTGAAGAGTGGCATCATGGGCTACTCAAAACAACTCTCAAATGATCTGAAAACAAAGATTGTTCAACATAGTTGTTCAGGGGAAGGATACTAAAAGTTGTCTCAGAGATTTAACCTGTCAGTTTCCACTGTGAGGAACATAGTAAGGAAATGGAAGACCACAGGGACAGTTCTTGTTAAGCCCAGAAGTGGCAGGCCAAGAAAAATATCAGAAAGGCAGAGAAGAAGAATGGTGAGAACAGTCAAGGACAATCCACAGACCACCTCCAAAGAGCTGCAGCATCATCTTGCTGCAGATGGTGTCACTGTGCATCGGTCAACTATACAGCGCACTTTGCACAAATAGAAGCTGTATGGGAGAGTGATGAGAAAGAAGCCGTTTCTGCACGTACGCCACAAATAGAGTTGCCTGAGGTATGAAAAAGCACATTTGGACAAGGCAGCTTCATTTTGGAAACAAAAATTGAGTTGTTTGGTTATAAAAAAAGGCGTTATGCATGGCGTCCAAAAAGAAACAGCATTCCAAGAAAAACACATGCTACCCACTGTAAAATTTGGTGGAGGTTCCATCATGCTTTGGGGCTGTGTGGCCAATGCCGGCATCGGGAATCTTGTTAAAGTTGAGAGTTGCATGGATTCCACTCAGTATCAGCAGATTCTTGAGAATAATGTTCAAGAATCAGTGACGAAGTTGAAGTTACGCCGGGGATGGATATTTCAGCAAGACAATGATCCAAAACACCGCTCCAAATCCTCAGGCATTCATGCAGAGGAACAATTACAATGTTCTGGAATGGCCATCCCAGTCCCCAGACCTGAATATCATTGAACATCTGTGGGATGATTTGAAGCGGGCTGTCCATGCTCGGCGACCATCTAACTTAACTGAACTTGAATTGTTTGTCCAAAATACCTTTATCCAGGATCCAGGAACTGATTAAAAGCTACAGGAAGAGACTAGAGGCTGTTATCTTTGCAAAAGGAGGATCTACTAAATATTAATGTCACTTTTCTGTTGAGGTGCCCATACTTTTGCACCGGTCAAATTTTGGTTTAATGCATATTGCACATTTTCTGTTAGTACAATAAACCTCATTTCAATCCTGAAATATTACTGTGTCCATCAGTTATTAGATATATCAAACTGAAATGGCTGTTATAAACACCAAAATATTTAGAACTAAAAATGATTAAGATTAATAGGGGTGCCCAAACTTTTTCATAGGACTGTATATATATATATCTATATATAGATATATATATATATAGATATAGATATATATAGATATATGTATAGGGATTTTCATGCATAGTCCCAACATAACTACAATACTGTACATACATGTCCAACTAGCTCAGTGATCTAGTAGAAGTAGATGAGAGGACCCTGTGTATCAAAGGATTATTTTATCTTATCTTATCTGGGTCTCTAATTTTTAGGCCAGTGTTTTACTCTGTTACTTTCACTGGCCTTGCCTTATTATGTAACCCTAAATGACATGGTTGCTTAGGATTGGGGCACGTACAAGTACCTCTAAGCCACTATGTAACAGATGCTTTGTGATACACTAACAAGCTTTTTTTTTTTTTTTTTTTTTTTTTGCCACTTCTTGACCAAACGTGTTTAACAGAATGTAATATAGAATGTAAAATATTATTTACTAATGGGTTTTCTTAATACTTTAGCTTAAATATAATCCTAAACTATAGCTATTTTTATGCTTTATAATTCGTACTATTGACATTAAACATGTTTTTTAATGGGTCCTTGAAGTTACTTATAATTTGGCCAGTAATGGGCAACCACCTTGGGTGTAACCCAGTGCAGGGGTAACCATCGGAGCTATGGCCCCCTGGTGTGGAGGGGTGACCATCGGAGGTATGGCCCCCTGGTGTGGAGGGGTAACCATCGGAGGTATAGCCCCTTAGTGTGGAGGGCTAACCATCGGAGGTGTGGTCCCCTGGTGTGGAGGGGTAACCATCGGAGGTGTGGCCCCCTGGTTTGGAGGGTTGACCATCGGAGGTATGGCCCCCTTGTGTGGAGGGGTGACCAGCGGAGGTACGGCCCCCTGGTTTAGAGTGGTGACCATCGGAGGTATGGCCCCCTGGGTGTGGAGGGGTAACCATCGGAGGAACGGCCCCCTGGTTTAGAGGGGTGACCATCGGAGGTATGGCCCCCTGGGTGTGGAGGGGTAACCATCGGAGGTATGGCCCCCTGGTGTGGAGGAGTGACCATCGGAGGTACGGCCCCCTGGTTTAGAGGAGTGACCATCGGAGGTATGGCCCCCTGGTTTAGAGGAGTGACCATCGGAGGTATGGCCCCCTGGTTTAGAGGAGTGACCATCGGAGGTATGGCCCCCTGGGTGTGGAGGGGTAACCATCGGAGGTACGGCCCCCTGGTTTAGAGGAGTGACCATCGGAGGTATGGCCCCCTGGGTGTGGAGGGGTAACCATTGGAGGTATGGCCCCCTGGTTTAGAGGCGTGACCATCGGAGGTATGACCCCCTGGGTGTGGAGGGGTAACGATCGGAGGTATGGCCCCCTGGTGTGGAGGGGTGACCATCGTAGGTATGGTCCCCTGGTGTGGAGGGATAACCATCAGAGTTATGGACCCCCTGGTTACAGCAAACCAATTAAATTTAAGAAGACCCTGTTAGGGTAAGTCCCTGGGGTCATGGCGATCAGATTTCACATGCCTGTGCACTAAATTGAGCCCTCTGAGCTGGTGCTGGTTGCGGCTGGAGGAAGAGAAAAATATTTTATTAAAAAAAAAAAAAAAAAAGGCATGTTTTGATAAAAATCTATAGCTTCAAGGACCCTTTCTGATGATTTGTACTTCTCTTAGTGAAGATATGTGACCGCTTATATTGACCAACTCATATTTCTCTTAAGGTTGCCATCAGTTCATACCGCCATAGCTGCAGTAGAGTGTCTATCGCATCCAGCTAGTGAATGGAGCCCAGCACTGCTTACCATGATGACCCCATACTCTGTGTGCAGGCGTTATATAGGCCTATAGACACCCCCCCCCCTTCCTTGCGGAACGGGCAGCATCAGGATGGTGCTGGTCCATGTCCAGCAAAGATGAGAATTTCAGCTTCTAATTTCAGTCTTGGTGCCCTTGGGTCGGTGCATGTGGCTAAGGGTAAAGGTCATCAAGTGCTTTGAAAATGATTGAGAGATGAAAGGAGAGGGTCTCTCACTGCCTTCAGCGACTATGGTATCTCAAGTGGATCATGGGCTTCTTCTCATCATGCTAAGCATTATTCAATGGCTTGTTTTGCTGCTGATGTGGTTGTGACCCATCAAACAATAATGGAGGGTTATTTCACTCCAGTAAGTGCCCTGGGGTTGCTGTAGTATCTGGAGAAGCCGCAGCACCACAAGTACTTCTCTCTTCCCTTCTTTATACTCTCTATGTCTTTCCTTGCAGTATCAGTGGGTATAGGGTTGCCAATGTATGTAAATGGACAGTTCTAGTTTTAAGTGGGAGAGATATTCCTTGAAGAGGTGTTATCTTGTACATGGTATGTACATCTATATCATGTGTATACAGTTACCACCATAAGTGGGACCTCACACCTCATAAGTGAGACGTATGTACTTATATGCATAAATGATTGGCTGGGGATCTCACAGTATTCGGGAATCCTAATGGTCTAGCACGTCACCTTACTCCTTCTGTCATTATTTTACTTCTGTGAGTATAAAGCTGTGGCCATTTTGACACCCAAAATAAAGTGTTTTGTGCATTTATTCCAAAGTCAATATTTACCATAGTTTGGGTGGTTTTAGGAAGGAGTGAGGGACATCCCACATCCAAACAGATGAGATTAGTTTAGGTTTGTTATGCCTTGTATGCCATTTTTCTGGATGCCATTCTTCATAAATCTGCCCCATTGTCCTTCGAAGTCAAGTCTATCCTATGAGTTATGGAACAAATATTTTCTAACCAATATTTATTTTAGAAACTGACTTTATTCCTACATGTTCTCTGCTTCTGGCCTTTGACTTGCAATGCTTTTGCCGGCCTGTATGACTACGGTGTTTCTCTAGTTCTCTTCCGTCCTGGATCTGGATCTGACCTAGTTAGGACTATTGAAACACTTGTGTGGTTTCTGGTTGATACAATCCATGTGATAGCCATATTGACCGCAGCTCGACTGAACCAATCTTCTAGTAGTCTATGATGTATTGAGTTTTAGCCGGACTGTGGGATTACAGTCCCAGGTTCGCAGCATCTTCTCCATACAGGACAGTAGATCTGCATTAGGGCTGGAGCATATCCCTCTGATGCAGTGAGTTCAGCTCAGTCGAGCCCTGGTTAGCCCTGGATATACAGCCATCACATAGACTGGACTACATACTGCCATCTGAATACGCCCTTAGGAGAAATGTACCATCATTTTGCTGTTATTTCATTCAATCAAATCAAGAAACAGAATTGTGATCTGTACCATATTGCACGGAGTTACTGGATGCTCCTTGGATTTTTGCAAGAGACTCTGCACTTAATCCCCGTGCAGAACACAGGTGCAGAAGCAGTTACATACGAGGAAGCATTGCTTGTGTAATTTGGCTATAATATGTATTCTCTTAATACCATAGGTAAATATTTCATGCGTCAGAAGACTCTTCTGGGTAATAGGTTTTGTATTGTAGCCAGTAAGATGTTTAATGTTCTGAGGATTAAAATTTCCATCTTTAGACGTTTAATTGCAGAAAAATATAATATACAGAGAATAGCAGGGCTCAGCTTAAAGGGAACCTTTCATGTCCTCATGGATGTGTGGTATGCACCGATATCTCACCACTAGCATTTGGGTCATCGCTGAGCTTTGAGGAAAGCCATCCCACTGACAATACTATTCCATACACTTTGCAAATAATAACTGTTGTATTTTTGTAATTTGCAGCATGTCAATTATACCTACTGAAATGCTGGCGTTTTCTGTACGGGTATAGTAGGGACAGTAAGTCCAAAGAAGAAAATACTGCAGACTTTCTGTAAAAAGCAATGCAGGAAAAACTGTGATGTGGCTCTGCCGCTGTTTGTTGCAGTATGCTTTTTGGCAGTGGGTCCTTAGCCTAAAGAGATTGGTTGGAATTTAGTTATTGACGATCCATCTTTGGGATTGGTCATAGATATCAGACTAGTGCGGATCTAATACTATCACTGATCAGCTGATATTGGGACACAAACAGTCACTGGATCTACAAACAGCTCACTCCATTGTGCAATGGTCCTGCCATGTCACTATCACCTACCATATACAGACAAAATAAAGATATGTAATTCTATATGAGATTATATATATATATATATATATATATTTACAGTACATATATATATATATATATATATATATATATATATATATATATTTTGAATAAGGGGTCGTTCACATCTGCGCCTGGTCCCCGTTCTGCAGGTTTCCGTTTCCTGCACAAGACAGGGCAGGAGACAGAGCACCCCCCCCCCCGATGACGTCAGACGCTGAATGCCCGCCCGCCGTGCACGATAGATAAGATTAACATATTCTTTTTTAGTGTTTTATTTTAAAATGGGGGGGGGGGGTAGTTAAATATAACTTTAGCGGTGCCTGAATAGCCTGTCTAAAGGCTATTCACACATATGTGGGGTCTATCAGCCAAATGTTGCTGATAGAGCCCCTTTAATGCTCGGCGACTTTTTTCATATTTTTCATCTCCACCTTCCAAAATTCATAGGTTTTATTTTGGGGGGGTATATATACTATTTGGTTAGCTTTCATTAACTTTTTTTTTTTTGGGGGGGGGCATATGAAAAAAACCTACAATTCATATAATTTTTTGGCATTTTTACAGTGTTGCAGTAACAATGACATGGCGACATTGTCCTGAGGATCATTCCAATTATGGCAATCCCATGTTTGTTTGTTTTTTGTTTACTGCTTTTATTAAATTAAATACCATTTTTCAAAAATGAATGTTTTGGGGTCTCTGTATTCTGGCGACTATAATTTTTTTACCATTTTTGTTGACAGCTGTGTTAGGGCTTTTTATTTGTGGGGCAAGTTGTAGTTTTTATTGGTACCAATTTTTGATAACTTGGAAAAAATATATTAATTTGTGCATCTAACTTGCTGCATGGGGAGGGATCAATGGTGTGAGAGAAGGGGCTTCATCCTCTCTTAGCGCTTAGATTCCAGATCACTATTGATCAGATCATCTGAAGGGTTAACTGTAAAAGTTTTCGCTGACGCTGGCACTGAGAGCCAAATCCCGGCTGTATATTACAGCTGGAAACTGTCAGCATTGCTTCTGTACCTGCTACATTACAGGGACACACCACTATGGCAAATTCAGTGTTAACAATAAGCTCAGTGTGACATAATCGTACGGTGCAAAGTGGGAAGTGGACCCTGCGCACAGTATAATGTCACATAGCATCCCCTCCACACAGTATAATATTCCATGGCGGCCCCTGCACACAGTATATCACATAGTGGCCCCTGCACACAGTATAATGTCACATAGCATCCCCTCCACACAGTGTAATGCCCCATAGCATCCCCTGCACACAGTATATCACATAGTCATTATACTTGGGGGTCTGAAGAGACCCCAGAGTATAATAATTGCAGTATTTGTTGGGGTTTACCTAATCAATACTCTTGCCAGGGACCCATGGTCTTAATTACCGATCTCTAATCCTGCTCATGGCCACCTCTGCTTCCCCTTCTGCCCTCCAGGAGGCCCCATTGATCCCATAGCACGTCGTTGGGACACCTGGGGCACCCTGGAGGGCAAAAGTGGAAGTGGATAGGGCCTGTTACATGCTGGGGCTACTCCAAGCAGGTAACGGCTCATTAAAAAAATAAAAGCATCAGGACTCCACTAGGTCTCCTAGGGTGGTCCTGATGCCACTGGGTGCAGATGTGAACTTGGCCTAATTTTGTTGATTTTTTTAAAAAAGCGACAGATTTATTACTAGTAATTGTATTGGGCTGAAGTATATCAACTAAGAATTGGTTTAGAAGAAGTAAGTGTCTAGTTTGATCTTAGATGAGCCAAATCTATCACACAAAATGCACCAAAATTAACTTGGGGAGCCAAGTCAAAATATGGTCAAAACCCGCCTGTCGCGGTCGTGGCTTCCCCCACCCCGGAGTTGGCTCAAATGAATGGGCCGACGCCATTGGTGGCGGAAGCCGCGACTCAGCGAGCCGCGAATCCGCCTGAAGAGAGGGCAGCTCGCTTTTTTTTTCCGCTATCGTCAGCTGCCGATAATGGAAAAAAGAATGCTAATGGTCTCCATAGACCACCATTGTAAAGGGGCGGATTATGACGTGGATTCCGCTGTCAAAATCCGCCCCTTTGGCCCCGTGTGAACTAGCCCTTAAGCCTTATTCACACAAACGGCCTTGTCGGTCTGTTGAACCCTGTTTACATGACAGTGAATAACAGCCAAGTGATGGATGTTTTTGAATGTCCACTTTAAAACTCATGAATGACTATGGGTCTATTCACATGGCACTATGGTCGTCAGAACAGACAAAGATAGGGCAAGTCAGTTTTTTTGAAAGACGTGAATAGACGGATAGACACTCATAGCTTTAAAAATGGCCGTGTGATGGTTGTTTTTGACTGTTGTGTGAATAAGCCCCCCACTATTTGCCTTAGTAAATGTCTATTAAATATTCACTGCGTGCAAAAACAACCTCAGACATATTTGCAGGTAACTGAGGACCTTGTGACTTCCCTATGCAGGCGCCAGTTTCATCATTTTCTAGGACACCATGCAAAGCAAATGCAGACAAACAGGTGACTTTATTTAAATTGGCTGCGCTACTATACTTAAGAGGAAAAAAGCTTGACGTCTCAGAAGTCCCATAGCAAACCTTTGAGTAAAAGCCAGCCAGACATTATAATTTAAGAGTACGGTTTAGCCCGCCGGCTGAGGTGGAGATGGCAAACATCTAATGACGGTAAATCGCCCACTAGGATCCTGTTCTTAAGTAAGCTTTATACCTTGGAAGATGTTATTATTAAGTTTTATATCTTAAAGGGAACGGGAGCCGAAGTCTATGGGAGCTGAGGTGATGGAAGTGGCCCCATACAGCTGATCAGTAGGGTGACTGGCTCTCATCCCCTCAACGATCAAATACTTATGGCCGATCCCAAGCACAGGCCATAAATACCTAAGGGTAAATTTACACAGATTTTTTGGTCAGGATTTTGAGGCCATATCCACCTCCAAATCCTGACCAAAAAATCGGCTCCCATTGAAATCATTGGGAGCTGGTCAGGTCTTTTTTCCAGGAGCGATTTGTCCTGGCTCCCAGAAAAAGAAGCGAGATGCTCATTCTTTCAGGCGGATTTGCCTCGCGACATCTGCCTGAAGACACTCCCTCACGACCAGGCCCATTCATTTGGGCCTAATCCAGAGCCGAGTGCGCGACTGGATGCCGGTGCACTGCCTTGGGCCTTCTGCCGGGCTTATTAGGGATGCGTATTAGGTTTTGGAACAGTTTTAGGGGGTCAAATTATAATTTGACGCCCTAATTATTGAAGTGGGCCCACAAATGTTTTGAAAAGGCCTTGGGTGTCTAAGTTAGGGACGGGTTCACACTACCATTATTTAAGGTCTGTTGCTCTCATCCATCACAGGATGGCTCCACCCACATTTGGAGAAAGAAGAACTGATGTTAATAGTGTAAAGAATGGCAGCCAGATGAATAGACTGTATGGACAATCTCAGTCTTACAGATTGTTATAAAAACTACATTTATTTAGCCTAGGAAAGAGAAGGGCGAAGGGGACGGATAGGATATCTTTATATAAAATTGTAAGTGGCTCTTATTAAACCCAATGCAATAAAGTACAGGACGCCGGGTCTCTGCTTATGTCATTTTATGTTTACTTCCAATGGATAAGACTCAGTCCCTGGTCATGTGATGTACACACGGGTGTACGGCTGGTTACAGGACACATGTCTGAGCTGTGACTGGGACGAGTCGTGCACATAGAGCTCACAATGTACATTTTTTTTTCCTGTCAGTATGTCTTTGGAATATGGGATGGAAATCCATGCAAACACGGGGAGAACATACAAACTCCTTGCAGATAGTTTGATGCCCTTGGTGGGATTTGAACACCAGGACTCCAGCGCTGCAAGGCTGCAGTGCTAACCACTGAGCCACCGTGTGGCCCCCTATTATTACAAGATTAATCCTCTACCTCAAGCAAAGCTTCTAATCCTCTTTCATGACATGACGATAGGTTTAGCAGAACAATACACATCTCTGTTACCAATGATGAATAACTCGTATGGCTTATGTTTTGTACAACCTCCAGCTATATAAAAAGATAATATGGCTGACACAGTTTTTGGAGACCTTCTATACTTCTGTATGGCCCCAATTTGCCCTGACTTCTAGGACAGAAATAATACACTACATGACAGTATAAAAAGGCGTCATATGGTATAACAGAGTGATGTAACTGTTCTATAGTGCTTCCTCCACACACTGTAATGCCCTTACTTACATAGGACTGCTGCCTTTACATATAAAGCAGGCAGCCCTGTGTAACAGAAAGGAATGCTTTACATGGAGTGAGAAAGTTACAGTTTCAGTCTGACATGGCAACTTACATAGGACTGCTGCCTCTATGTAAAGCAGTCCTGTGAAAAATTACTTTACACAGGACTGCTGTACATGAAGATGCTACTTGTATTGAGTCCACCTACTTGCACTTAGCCCATCTATAAAATGGGACCACTTAAAAAAAAAAAATGTAAGGCCACTTTAAGGTCTAAATCGGCCCCTGACAGATCAGCGAGCATTAGGTTCTTGGAAATTAGCAAATTACATTTCTGGCTGAATGTGAGGGCCTTATGAGATTGTTGTGAAGGTTGGATTGGTAAATTACTGAGGTTATCAGACACGGAAACAGTGGCGTAACTAAGAATGGTGGGGTCCCGTGGCGAACTTTTGACATGGTCCCCCCCCCCCCCGACCAACAACAAAGACCTCGACCGACCTCCTCCTACGCAATCCTACGCGCTCTATTATGCCCCATAGTGGCCCCTGCACGCAGTATTATGTCCTTTAGTGGTCCCTGCACACAGTATTATTCCCCATAGTGGCCCCTGCACACAGTATTATTCCCCATCATGGCCCCTGCACACAGTATTATCCCCCATAGTGGCCCCTGCACACAGTATTGTACCCCATAGTGGTCCCTGCACACAGTATTGTACCCCATAGTGGCCCCTGCACACAGTATTATGCCCCATAGTGGCCCCTGCACACAGTATTGTACCCCATAGTGGCCCCTGCACACAGTATTATGCCTCATAGTGGCCCCTGCACACAGTATTATCCCCCATAGTGGCCCCTGCACACAGTATTATGTCCCTTAGTGGCCCCTGCACACAGTATTATTCTCCATAGTGGCCCCTGCACACAGTAATGTATCCCATAGTGGCCCCTGCACACAGTATTATGTCCCACTGTGGACACCCATAAACAATTATTATACTCTGGGGTCTTTTCAGACCCCAGAGTATAATAATCAGAGACCCAGGGGGAGAAAAACATAAAAAAAAACCTTTGTTACTCACCTATCTCCCGATTCCTACGATGTCGGCCTCCAAAGTAGTCCATCTTCAATGACGTCAGACGTCACATGACCTGGGATGCAGGCCGGGGTCATGGGATGTCAGACGACTAGGCCGAAGCCTGCCCGGATCGTGAAGAGGTAAGTAACAATGTTTTTTTTTATGTTTCTTACCTCTCCCGGTCTGCCAATCATTATACTCGGGGGTCCCAAAAGACCCCCAAGTATAATGATAGCAGTGGTAGAGGCTGTCACCGGGCCCCTAATGTCCCAGGCCCTGTGGCAGCTGCCTCTGCTGCTACGGCGGTAGTTACACCACTGCACGGAAATCTCATCAAACCATGGAAGGCCAGTGATGTGCTGATGCCTATCAATACTCTTTCTATTGAATTGTCTGTTTAGGATATCTAAAGTAAAACATAATACTAGGGGTAGGAGCAAACCAAAGCCTGGCATGATCCCTTAGGCGAGGTATAAATGCTAAAACTGTGGGATTATGAAGTGTCACATAGTGACTGGTCTAGTCCTGTAATTCTAATCCCACAACCTGATATCACCTTATGTTTCTGTAATGAATCAATGTCTTGAAGGGATAACTAATAATCTGGGTAATGTCAGGTGTTTCACTATATCACACTTTATTAAAAGGGGACACAAAAGTGCCATGGACAGATGAGCCCAAGGTGAAAATAGCCATTGGTTTCCATAAGGGATATCTTTAATATGTGGTCTTTCCGTTTATGATATATTTGCAGCTTAGCTATCGTATGCACACAATATATATATATATATATATATATATATATATATATATATATATTTACATCTCTCATTATTTTGTGTGCATATGGTACCTGAGCTGCAGTAACCCAGCACGGCCATTACACAGTGGATGCATCTGTCTGCTTCTTGCTCAAACACTTGTGAAAGCGGTGACTGTGTCTTCCAATATCAGCTGATCGGTGGGAGGATTTGCCAACAATCTAAATATTTTACTGTAAATGATCATTTTATGAAATTTTCACTTTTGCAGTTAAACGTCTACAGATGGAATTTTTTATCCTCAGAACATTAAACATCTTACTGGCTACAATACAAAACCTATTACCCAGAAGAGGCTTCTGAGGTAGCAAATATTTACCTATGGCATTAAGAGAACACATATTATAGCCAAATTACACAAGCAATTCATGCCACGTGTAGTCTGCACGCATATTCATAGCACGTGTAGTCTGCACAGAAGTCTCTTGCAAAAATCCAAGGAGCATTCAATAACTCCTAGCAATATGGTACAGACCACAATTCTATTTCTTGCTTTGATTGAATGAAATAACAGCAAAATGATGGCACATTTCTCCTTAGGACGTATTCAGATGGCAGTATGTAGTCCAGTCTATGTGATGGCTGTATATCCAGGGCCAACCGGGGCTCGACTGCATCAGAGTGATATGCTCCAGCCCTAATGCAGATCGACTGTCCTGTATGGAGAAGATGCTGCGAACCTACAGGACACCGGGTCTCTGCTTATGGTTACAGGAAACATTACTGTACTGTCCGAGCTGTAATCTTATGGCTCATCCTCCCACAGAATTTGGGGATTTCAGAATGTGTGGAAAGCATTAAAAAGTTCTAGATATTTTCCTTGTAAACCACAATATAAAAGGCTCCCGGTATTAATGTAGATTGTAGGACCAGGGGTCTGTCCAGTTGGCAGCAGGGGTCTGGTTTCCCCTTCCCTTGGATCAACTTAGGTTCACTATACAAAACATGATGGACTCTGACCTTTTTATTTTTCTTGTGAGCCCCACATAGAGCTCTCAATGTACATTTTTTTTCCCTGTCAGTATGTCTTTGGAATATGGGATGGAAATCCATGCAAACACGGGGAGAACATACAAACTCCTTGCAGATAGTTTGATGCCCTTGGTGGGATTTGAGCACCAGGACTCCAGTGCTGCAAGGCTGCAGTGCTAACCACTGAGCCACCATGTGGCCCTGGACTCTGATCTTATGCAAGCCAATAACTACAGTATGTAACTATTTACTATTTTAAAAAAATAAATGTTATTGTTTTCATATTGAAAAGATATACAATTTTCCAATATACTTTATGCATCAATTCCTCACGGTTTTCTAGATCTCTGCTTGCTGTCATTCCTGGTTTACTTTCAATGGATAAGACTCAGTCCCTGGTCATGTGATGTACACACGGGTGTACGGCTGGTTACATGACAGATGTCTGAGCTGTGACTGGGACGAGCCGTGCACCCGTGTCTATCACATGACCATGGACTGATTTTTATTCACTGATTGTTCTTTGCTTTTTTGTCATATTTGCTTTCATGGCTTCTGGGTATAAGTCATAAATGTGTCACCAGGACATACAGGGCACATTCCCCGGGCGAATGTCAGACTACTATGAAGGGATCATCTGTGAAAGGACTAGCCCTCCTTTTGCGGTTGCGGTTTTGCTTTATTACTGGTATTACACTACTAATACTATTAATATTACAAGATTAATCCTCTACCTCAAGCAAAGCTTATAATCCTGTTTCATGACATGACAATAGGTTTAGCAGAACAATACACATCTCTGTTACCAATGACAAACAACTATACGGATTTATGTCTACGATCATTTCAGTTTTGTACAACCTCCAGCTATATAAATAGATAATATGGCTGACACAGTTTTTGTTGCTCTGATTCACTCTCACTTGACTACTGTAACTCCTTACTAAACTCTCCCCTCTACAATGTATTCTGAAAGCGACGGCCAGGATCAGCTATCAGTCTAGACGCTACAGCGATGTCTCCGGTCTGTGCCAGTATAAACTTGTAAACCTATCACCCTCATCCAGTGATGAACCTAGCCTCTCTGCTGCCTGAGGCGGACAATAGAAAGACGCCCCCCCCCCCCGAATTTCAGGGGTGGGGGCAGGGGGTGGTTTTATCATTGCAGTGAATACAATGCAGTAACATTTTGTTACTTACAGGAGACGTCTCTGACTAATCGCTCACGTTTCCCGTCTCTTCCCTTTGGACCGCCATGACCACTTCTTCTGTGACTCGTCTCTGTAAAGTTTGCAACACAAACATGTTAGACTCCTCACTTCTCCACGCACCTGATATATATATATATATATATATATATATATATATATATATACACCCTTCTATTCAGAATGCACCCTGATGAATGCTTTTAGAAATGTCCCTATGCCCCACAGTGGCCCCTGCAACCTTTATGATGCCCCACAATGGCCCCGCACACAGTATTATGCCCCATAGTAGCCCACCCATGACGGATTATTATACTCTTGAACCCCAAAGTATAATGATCGGATATTCCAGGAGGTGACAAACATAAAAACCACTGTTACTTACCTATCCCGGGCTCCGGCACACTCCCTGCAGCTTTTGGCCATCTTCAGTGTCGGGCATGACGTTATATGGGCCAGACCGGCGTTGCAACGCATAATGGTGCGGGCCTGCCCCAAGTGGCGTCTGGCACATTACCATAAAGGCCTGCAGCCTGCTGGGAGTAACATGATACGTGATAGTATTAGATCCCCACTAATGTGATATCTATGATCAATCCCAAAGATGGCTCATCACTAGTTAAATTCCAACCAACCCCTTTAAGATGTGCCCCGCTATTCTCTGTATATTATAATTTTCTACAATGAAACGTCTACAGATGGAAATTTTAATAAACGGAACATTAAACATCTTACTGGCTACAATACAAAACCTATTACCCAGAAGAGTCTTCTGACGCATGAAATATTTACCTATGGTATTAAGAGAATACATATTATAGCCAAATTACACAAGCAATGCTTCCTCGTATGTAACTGCTTCTGCACCTGTGTTCTGCACGGGGATTAAGCTGAGAGTCTCTTGCAAAAATCCAAAAAGCATTCAGTCACTCCTAGCCATATGGTAGATGGACGGTATCAGAGGGGCAAAATCGAACTTTCTCAAGACACATCACTTTAACCCCTTCCCAACACCCGACGTAACTGTAGGGCAGATTTCGGGCATTAAATATGGCGGCCGTTTAGGAGCTGCAGGACCCTAGATATGGCAGGAGGAAACAGTGAGCCAAAGGGTAACATTCCCAATGTCATGACATTCATGTGTACCGTATGATCACTGAGCCCTAATAACAGGCCTCAGACTTGACCCTGGGGAGTGTGACACCGGCCAGCAGTGGGAAGAGGATGCTGGAGAATTGCTAGATGCAGCGCTGTTGCGAGGATGCCCAGGACAGATGAGTCGAGGTGAGTATGAATGTTTGCTGTGCTTACGTTATTATAAGTGGACCCCGGAGGATAGTAATAGCACTTCTGGTTTTTGCCAAACAAGTTCGGTCTGAAATGAAAGTAGTTAAACCTCATGAATATTCCTCTTAAACCAGTAACATTAACTCCCCAACCCATGTCAGGCTGCTGAGCCACTCATTGAACAGACACTATGCAGAATCATCATGACATTTGTAAGAGTTACTGTATGTATCATTTATTTGTTCCCCGACAACCCATCCATCCAACTGCTCACTGCTCATCATCCTTGACCTGTTTCTCCACCATCACTGATGAAAAACTCTCCTCCCTAATCTCCAAATCCCACCTCACCTTCTGAGCGCTTGACCTGATCTAGTCACATCTCATCCCCAAGCTCACTGCTCTTGCCCTAACCCACCTCTTCAACCTATCTCTAGCCAATGGATCCTTCCCCTCAGCCTTCAAACCCGCCACAGCCACACCCATACTTAAGAAATCATCCTTTGACCCGTCCTCTCCAGCCAACTATCGTCCCATCTCACTGCTCCGGTACGCCTCAAAACTGCTTGAGCAACATTTCCACTCAGAACTCTCCTCCTATCTCTCATCCAACCTGCTCTTTGACAGACTACAGTCAGGCTTCAGACCCCGGCACTCCACTGAAATTTCCCTAACAAAAGTCACTAATGACCTTCTAACTGCCAAAGCCAAGCGCCATTACTCTGTCCTCCTCCTCCTTGACCTCTCCTCTGCCTTTGACACAGTTGACCACTCCCTCCTGTTAAAAATTCTCTCATCCTTTGGTATCTCAGACTTGGCCCTTTTCTGGATTTCCTCTCTGCGTAGGTGTCCCTCAGGGTTCCGTCCTAGGACCCCTCCTGTTCTCCATCTACACTCTTGGCCTGGGCCAACTCATAGAATCTCATGGCTTTCAGTACCATTGCTATGCCAATGACACACAAATATACATCTCTGGACCAGACATTACCTCCCTGCTGGCCAGAGTTCCAGATTGTTTAGCAGCCGTAGCCTCCTTCCTCTCCTCCCGCTTTCTCAAACTCAACATGGAGAAAACAGAGTTCATCATGTTCACCCCACCGCCTATGGCCCCTCCAACTGACCCATCTATCAAAGTTAATGGAATCACAATTACCCCTGTCCCACAGGCCCGATGCCTTGGGGTAAGCCTGGACTCCGACCTATCCTTCAAGTCACACGTTCAAACCCTCAACACTTCCTGCCGCCTCCAGCTCAAGAACATCCATCGAATCCGCTGCTTTCTCACCCCTGAAACCACTAAGATGCTCGTCCAGGCCCTCATAATCTCCCGCTTAGATTATTGCAACACCCTTCTCCATGGACTCCCAGTAAACACCCTCGCTCCCCTCCAATCCACCTTAAACTGTGCTACTTGTTTAATTCACCTCACCCCCCGATCCTCATCGGCTGCTCCCCTCTGCCAGTCCCTCCACTGGTTACCCATAGCCCAGCGAATTGAGTTCAAGCTACTAACGCTAACATACAAAGCCATCCACAACCTGTCCCCTCCGTATATCTCTGCACTAATCTCCCGCTACCTGCCCACACGTAACCTCAGATCCTCCAATGACCTCCTACTCCGCTCTGCCCTCATCCGCTCCTCACACAACCGTCTTCAAGATTTCTCCCGTGCTTCCCCCGTACTCTGGAACTCCTTACCAAGACACATAAGACTGATCCCCACAATCACAGGATTCAAGAAGGCCCTGAAGACTCATCTATTCAGGAAGGCCTACAACCTCCAATAACACTATCACCGCACTGCCATCTGTACAGTCTCCCCCTCTCCTTCTGTCTCTACCCCCCTTCCCTCATAGATTGTAAGCCCTTGTGGGCAGGGCCCTCTGCCCCACTGTCCCAGTCGGTCATTGTTAGTATTATATCTACCTGTATATTTTGTGTATTGTATGTAACCCCCAAATGTAAAGCACCATGGAATTAATGGTGCTATATAAATAAACAATAATAATAATTTGTCTACTCAGGACAGTTGGTAGAACAACCAACAGTGGCGTAACTAGGAATGGCGGGGCCCTAAGGTGAACATTTGACATGGGCTTTCCCTGTCCCTCCCTCACAAAGAACCCGAATGCCCCCCCGCATTCCTGCTCACACTATTATGCCCCATAATGGCCCCTGCACACAGTATTATGCCCCATAGTGGCCCCTGCACACAGTATTATGCCCCATAGTGGCCCCTGCAAACAGTATTATCCCCCATAGTGGCTCCTGCACACAGTATTATCCCCCATAGTGGCCCCTGCACACAGTATTATGCCCCATAGTGGCCCCTGCACACAGTATTATGCCCCATAGTGGCCCCTGCACACAGTATTATGCCCCATAGTGGCCCCTGTACACAGTATTATGCCCCATAGTGGCCCCTGTACACAGTATTATCCCCCATAGTGTTCCCAGTACACAGTATTATGCCCCATAGTGGCCCCTGCACACAGTATTATGCCCCATAGTGGTCCCTGCATACAGTATTATGCCCCATAGTGGCTCCTGCTGTGCTATAGTGGCCCCTGCACACACTATTATGCCCCATTGTGGACCACCCATGAACAATTATTATACTCTGAGGTCTTTTCAGATCAGAGTATAATAATCGGAGATCCAGGAGAAGATACAAACATAAAAAACACTATTACTTACCTCATTAGGGTTCCAGCGTACTCCCTACTGATGTCGGCCATTTTCAATGATGTAAGAGACATCACTTGAGCCGGGCTTGCGTCACGACACATAAGAATGCAATCCCGACCCTCATGAGGTCTGGGACGTCACCAAGGCTCGAAGCCTTCTGGAGTCCAGAAGATGTAAGTAACAGTGTTTGTTTATGTTGTCTCACCTCCCCTAGCCCTCCAGTCATTATACTCGGGGGTCTTTTCAGACCCCAGAGTATAATGATAACGATGTTTGTGGGGTTCGAGGGCCTATGGCTTCACTTACCAATCCTGGTTCCTGACAATCGCCTCCGCAGAAGGGGAAACGTCGGTGGTCGTGAGCAGGAGCCAGGATCGGTAAGTAAATAGGGCCCATTACCGGCTGGAGTTGCAAGACACCGATCTAGTTAAAACTCAAGCTGTGACTGTCTTGTAAACCGCAAGCCACTTCAGGCCTGTGATTTTCAAGACACTGAGAAGACAAACACAAGACGTCTGCTTCTCGCCGCAGGTGGGCACGATGACGTCATAGCACCGTGCCTCCTGCGCTGAGACACAGACATCCTATGCACGGGTGAAGAAAAGGATGCGGCAGCTCTATCAAGGGATTGCAGGTCGGAGAGTCTAACTTTTTTTTTTCTTTTTTTTTAGCACAGTTATGGGTATTTTAAGGGGTCGTCAGGAGGGGGCATTTTATATAAGGTGGCTTTATGAATTTGACAGGTGTTATTTATATAAGGGCTATTAGGGGTATTATTAATACAAGGGAGGTTATTTATATAAGGGGCCATCAGGGAGCATTTTATTTATAAGGGGGTGGTAATTAATATAAGGATTCTGTAGGGGAAATTATGAATAGAAGGGACATCAATTATATAAGGGTTCATTAGGGGAGCAGTGTTTATTACAGGGGGAATCAGGGGCAAAAAATTAAGGAGGGCAATTAATGAAAGGGGTTTTCCAGGATAACCACTTTTTTTTTTTATATGAGACCGGGAAAGGTGAAAAAAAAAAAGTCTCCACCGCACATGACCGCTAACACGGGACATCACAGTCATGGAAGAAAACACCGGAGCAGCAGAACTGGAACGCGCGGAGAGACACTTTTTCTGGCCTCATATTAAAAAACTGGTTATCCTGGACAACCTCTTTAAGGGTGCATTCACACGATGTCTTTTGGCACGTAATGTGGCACGTAGACGCCGCGGGAGCTTTTGTTGGCCATATACACTCCCATTGATTTCAATGGGAGCCGGGACCGTATACGCGGCGCTATTTTGCGGCGGCCGCAAAATAGCGCCGCGTATACGGTCCCGGCTCCCATACTGTATTCACTGTAATGTTACCACTAGCACACACCCCTTCCCCCTCAGGTTTAATCTGGGAAGGGAGGGGGGTGTCCGCCTCCAGTGACTGTGTCGCAATCTCAGCTGATCAGTGATAGTATTAGATCCCCACTAATCTGATATCTAGCCCCAATCCCAAAGATGGATCATCAGTAGTTAAATTCCAACCAACCCCTTTAAGCTGAGCCCCGCTATTCTCTGTATATTATATTTTTCTGCAATTAAACGTCAACAGATGGAAATTTTAATAATCGGAACATTAAACATCTTACTGGCTACAATACAAAACCTATTACCCAGAAGAGGCTTCTGAGGTAAGAAATATTTACCTATGGTATTAAGAGAATACATATTATAGCCAAATTACACAAGCAAAGCTTCCTCATATGTAACTGTGTATATTCATAGCACGTGTATTGTGCACGTGGAAGAAGCCGAGAGTCGCTTGCAAAAATCCAAGAAGCATTCAATAACTTTTAGCAATATGTTACAGACCACTTGCTTTACTTTCATGAAATGACATCAAAATGATGGCACATTTCTCCTAAGGGCGTATTCAGATGGCAGTATGTAGTCCAGTCTATGTGATGGCTGTATATCCAGGGCTAACCAGGGCTCGGCTGAGCTGAACTCACTGCATCAGAGGGATATGCTCCAGCCCTAATGCAGATCTACTGTCCTGTATGGGGAAGACGCTGCGAACCTGGGACTGTAATCCCAAAGTCCGGCTAAAACTCAATACATCATAGACTACTATAGGATTGGTTAAAGTCAAACTGTGGTCAATATGGAAAATGTGGCTATCACATGGATTGTATCAACCAGAAAACACACAAATGTCTCAATAAGCCCTAACTAGGTCAGATCCAGATCCAGGATGGAAGAGAACTAGAGAAACACCGTAGTCATACAGGCCGGCAAAATCATTGCAAGTCACAGGCCAGAAGCAGAGAACATATAGGAATAAAGTCTAAAATAAATATTGGTTAGAAAATATTTGTTCCATAACTCATAGGATAGACTTGACTTTGAAAAACAATGGGGCAGATTTATGAAGAATAGCAAAAAGACACAATTTTGTGTTAAAAAAAAAATGACTTTCTATGCCTTGTAATCCAGAAAAATGGCATACAAGGCATAATAAACCTAAACGAATCTCATCTGTGTTCACAAATCAGATCTGTTCAGTAACATCATTGATGACTTGTCCGGACTGACTGAAGAAATGGTCCAAAAAGGGTTGGAAAAATCGACGTAAATAAATCCCCTACTGAAAGATTACTTGTATCCCTATATTCATACAAGGTTCAAAAAAGGTTTAAGGACTAAAGACTGACATTTATCGTGATCATCTAGCTGCTACTTACAGGAGTACTCCGATGACTCTGCAGTAGTAGGCCTCAATACAGATGGAGAAGACAAGGAATACGGAGACAAACTGGGATATTGTGGAATGGGGGCAGCGGAACCACCTCAGGACTAATGCTGGGAAGACCAAGGAGATGGTGGTGGACTTCAGTAAGCGGAGACGTGCTCCGAATCCAGTGGTCATCCAGGGGACGGGCATTGAGATAGTCAACACCTAGAAGTACCTGCATGTGCTCCTCAATATTAAGCCGGACTGGGCTGCACAGTTCAGGAGGCCGAGGGGCTTTGGAGCCCAGGGGTCACTTCTTAGGGCCTTTTTACAACTCTGTAGTGGCATCAGCCATCTTCTTCAGAGTGACCTGCTGGTTTCCCCTTCTTCTGGATCAACTTGGGTTATAGTATAAAATACTTGAACATGACGGACTATGATCTTATGCAAGGCAATAACAGGGGTTGTCTAGTTTCAGAAAATAAACGTTACTGTTTGTAAATTGGAGAGTTATATAATTTTCCAAAGTGCTTTCTGGATCATTCCCTGTGGTTTTCTAGATCTCTGCTTGCTGTCATTCTTTGTTTACTTCCAATGGATAAACCTCAGTCCCCGGTCATGTGATGTACACATGGGTGTACGGCTGGTTACAGG
The DNA here is from genome assembly GCF_031893055.1 of Leptodactylus fuscus. NCBI lineage: Eukaryota > Metazoa > Chordata > Amphibia > Anura > Leptodactylidae > Leptodactylus > Leptodactylus fuscus. Next base: position 204,148,556 of record NC_134269.1, on the reverse strand, counting down.
ACACAGGTCTGAGCTGTGACTGGGACGAGCCGTGCACCTCTGTCCATCACATGACCGCGGACTGATTTTTATTCACTGAAAGTAAACAAAGAATGACAGCAAGCAGAGATCTGGAAAATCATCAATCATTAGATGCAAAATAACATCTATTTGCTTAAACTGGACAACCCCTTTGTTAGATTACTCATTATACCAGCTAACAAAGAAAAGCCTTAAAATGAAGCCAAATCTTTAGTTTGTCGCTGTTTTTTGTCATATTGCCTGGAGAAACAGTCTTTGCTTGCACGGCTTCTGGTCATAAGTCATAAATGTACTACAAGACCTTACTGGGGACCTTTCACCTGGTGCACTTTAGACTACTATGAAGGTACCACCGGTTTCTCTCTATTACTGGTATTACACTATTACAAGATTAAATCCTCTACCTCAAGCAACGTTTATAATCCTGTTTCTTGACACGACATGGCTTTTGGATATGGGATGGACCCTCACTCCTTCCTAAAACCACCCGAACTACAGTAAACATTGAGTTTGCAATATATAAATGAACTTGACTGCCACCAAACTGATTAGGAATGCAAAAGCCCTCTATAAACCTTATACACTACCTTATACAGTCCCCATACTACCTCCCCTACAATACTAAGCTATGAATGAATAAATAGATCATTAGACGCCATATAAAAGGAAGGGGAAATAATAACACAAGCACTTAACTTTTCCGGATACAAACCCCTTCTCTTGAGGAGGGTCCTTGGAGCTACAAGGGTCTGGCCGCCAAATTACCCCCAGCCGCAAGCACAGGCTCAGGGGCACCATAACACCCAGAATGACAGATACCACTCCCCGGGACACCACCCAGCAGGAGCCCAAAGACCAGCCAGACCAAGATAAATTAGTCCTAAGGGAAACTAACCACTATGTTTCCCCAACTCAGAAAATTTCAACCAACTCCAAGGAGACCCACACCCAGTGGCGTAACTACCGCCACAGCAGCAGAGGCAGCTGCCACAGAGCCCGGGACATTAGGGACCCGGTGACAGCCGCTACCGTTGCTATCATTATACTTGGGGGTCTTTTCGGACCCCCGAGTATAATGATTGGCAGACCGGGAGAGGTAAGAAACATAAAAAACACTGTTACTTACCTCTCCACAATCCTGCCAGGTCTCCTTCCTAGTCATCTGAGGTCTCTGACATCACATGAACCCGGCCTGCGTCCCGGGTCATGTGACGTCCCACGTCACTGAGTGCAGGGGCCATTATTGGGGATAATACTGTGTGCAGGGGCCACTATGGGGAATAATACTGTGTGCAGGGGCCACTATTGGGGATAATACCGGGTGCAGGGGCCACTATGGGGGATAATACTGTGTGCAGGGGCCACTATGAGGTATAATGCTGTGTGCAGGGGCCACTATGGGACATAAGACTGTGTGCAGGGGCCACTATGGGACATAATACTGTGTGCAGGGGCCACTATTGGGGATAATACTGTGTGCAGGGGCCACTATGAGGGATAATATTGTGTGCAGGGGCCACTATGGGGGATAATACTGTGTGCAGGGGCCACTATTGGGGATAATACTGTGTGCAGGGGCCAATATGGGGGATAATACTGTGTGCAGGGGCCCCTATGAGGGATAATATTGTGTGCAGGGGCCACTATGGGACATAATACTGTGTGCAGGGGCCACTATGGGGGATAATACTGTGTGCAGGGGCCAATATGGGGGATAATACTGTGTGCAGGGACCACTATGGGGGATAATACTGTGTACAGGGGCCACTTTTGGGGATAATACTGTGTGCAGGGGCCACTATGGGGGATAATACTGTGTGAAGGGGCCACTATGGGGGATAATACTGTGTGAAGGGGCCACTATGGGGGATAATAGAGCGCGCAGGAATGCATAGGACGGGGTCGGCTGAGGTCTTCGGCGGGGGGCCCATGTCAAAAGTTCGCCACGGGGCCCCACCATTCCTAGTTACGCCACTGCCCCCACCAATTAAAAATAAACAGTCAGTATTATATTAAAGTCACAATGAAATAATGGTCTGAAAAGTATTTATTCCCTATCCATAGGATAGAGGATAAATACCTGATTGATAAGGCCTGTCTGCTGAGACCCTCACTGAGCTTGAAGATTAGGTTCCCCCTCCCCACTGGGTGGGAATTCAGCCTGAGCTTTAACCGGGCGCCTTTCTATAGTCCGCCTCAGGCAGCAAAGAGGCTATAAAAGGCTGAAAGGACCATCCACCCTCTGAGTATAATAATAGTGCTTGTGGGGCCCGCGGCGTCACTTTCCGATAACGGTCCCTGCCAGGATCAGTAAGCAAATAGGGCCCGTTACTAGCTGGAGTAACTTCAGTCAGTAACGGCCTATTAAAAAAAAACTGCAGCAGTAGCGGCTGTCGCCGTGCCCCCTAATGTCCCGAGCCCTGTGGCAGCCGCTACCGCTGTTACCCCAGTAGTTTCACCCCTGTCTTGGGCAAAAGACTTAAGCAGTTTCCTGCTAATTAAATAAAAACCTGGAACGTATGGGTGGAGTGCTGGTACCAAGACAAAACAACAAAAAAGATGCGTATATAGTTGTGAAACTGCTATGTGTGTACCGCTATACTGGGGAGAATTATTACCACTATACAGACAATTACCAAACAATACACATCATGTATAGACCAACACCACCTCTATACAAGGCCCAGACAGTACACAACCTCCACACTGTGACTACCGCCATTACATTGCATAATGAATCAAACACCATAGCCGTGCAAAACCAAGCTTGTGTTTTTTGTTAAAAGAAAAGGTTCAAGGTTCTAGAAAAAATTCCAAAGTTTCCATACCAAATGAAATAAATTAGAATTTGTATTACATTTGCTAATATAATTATATATGGCTGTCCGTCAGTGTAGCCAGTGGCGTAACTAGGAATGGCGGGGCCCCGTGCTGAACTTTTGACATGGGCCCCCCCTCCAACCGATGTCGAAGACCTCGACCGACCCCCTCCTCCGCACTCTATTATGTCCCTTAGTAAGCCCTGCACACAGTATTATGTCCCATAGTGGCCCCTGCACACTGTATTATCCCCCATAGTGGCCCCTGCACACAGTATTATGTCCCTTACTGGCCCCTGCACACAGTATTATCCCCCATAGTAGCCCCTGCACACAGTATTATCCCCCATAGTGGCCCCTGCACACAGTATTATCCCCCATAGTGGCCCCTGCACACAGTATTATATCCCTTACTGGCCCCTGCACACACTATTATGTCCCTTAGTAAGCCCTGCACACACTATTATGCCCCATAGTGGCCCCTGCACACAGTATTATCCCCCATAGTGGCTCCTGCACACAGTATTATGTCCCTTAGTGGCCCTTGCACACTGTATTATCCCCCCTTAGTGGCCCCTGCACACAGTATTATCCCCCATAGTGGCCCCTGCACACAGTATTATATCCCATAGTGTCCCCTGCACACAGTATTATGTCCCATAGTGGCCCCTACACACTGTATTATCCCCCCTTAGTGGCCCCTGCACACAGTATTATCCCCCCTTAGTGGCCCCTGCACACAGTATTATCCCCCCTTAGTGGCCCCTGCACACAGTATTATGTCCCTTACTGGCCCCTGCATACAGTATTATCCCCCATAGTGGCCCCTGCACACAGTATTATCCCCCATAGTAGCCCCTGCACACAGTATTATCCCCCATAGTAGCCCCTGCACACAGTATTATCCCCCATAGTGGCCCCTGCACACAGTATTATGCCCCATAGTGGCCCCTGCACACAGTATTATCCCCCATAGTGGCCCCTGCACACAGTATTATGTCCCTTACTGGCCCCTGCACACAGTATTATCCCCCATTGTGGACAGCCATAAACAATCATTATACTCTGGGGTCTTTTCAGACCCCAGAGTATAATAATCGGAGACCCGGGGAATAAAAACATAAAAAATTACTGTTTCTTACCTGTCCCCGGCTCCGACGCTGTCTTCTCCGCTGGCATCCTTATGAAATGACGTCAGACGTCACATGACCCGGGACGCAGGACGGGTTCATGTGACGTCAGAGACGTCAGAAAGGAGGCCTGGCAGCATCGTGGAGAGGTAAGTAACACTATTTGTTATGTTCCCTTACCTCTCCCGATATGCCGATCATTATACTTTGCAGACCCCCCGAGTATAATGATAGTGTTTGTGGGGCCCGCGGTGTCACTTGCCGATCCCGGCCCAGCCAGGATCGGCAAGAGAATAGGGCCCGTAACGGCCTATTTAAAAAACAAAAAACGCAGCGGTAGTGGCTGTCACCGGGCCCCCTAATTGCCTGGACCCCGTGGCAGCCGCCTCCGCTGCCTCTATGGTGGTTACGCCCCTGAATGTAGCCATAATACTAGGTCACTTCTAACACTATTGTCATTATTCATTTTGTGTGCATAGGGGAGGTGATAGAGTGACATGGCAGGACCATTGCACAATGGAGCAATCTGTCTGTTTGTAGATCCAGTGACTGTTTGTGTCCCAATCTCAGCTGATCAGTGATAGTATTAGATCCCCATTAATCTGATAACTATGACCAATCCCAAAGATGGATCATCAATAGTTAAATCCCAACCAACCCCTTTAAGCTGAGTCCCGCTATTCTCTGTATATTATAATTTTCTACAATGAAACGTCTACAGATGGAAATTTTAATAAACGGAACATTAAACATCTTACTGGCTACAATACAAAACCTATTACCCAGAAGAGGCTTCTGACGCATGAAATATTTACCTATGGTATTAAGAGAATACATATTATAGCCAAATTACACAAGCAATGCTTCCTCGTATGTAACTGCTTCTGCACCTGTGTTCTGCACGGGGATTAAGCTGAGAGTCTCTTGCAAAAATCCAAAAAGTATTCAGTAACTCCTAGCCATATGGTAGATGGACGGTATCAGAGGGGCAAAATCGAACTTTCTCAAGACAAATCACTTTAACATCTTCCCAACGCCCGACCTCACAGTAGGGCAGATGTCGGGTATTAAATATGGCGGCCGCTCAGGAGCTTCAGATTTACTGTCCTGTAAGTGCAGTGAGTTTGGGTCAGATGACTCTGTATGAAAAATGGATCCCATTACCCAGAAGACATGTGTTCATCAACAACATAGACATGGCGGGCTCACTGAGGGTGACTGTAGCAACTAATGATAACTATGGATGATGGAAGGGGTTTGTGGAAGCCTGAATACGTCCATTACTATACTGGGGTATCATAATACCTGTGACACTATTATACCTACATACTTCATATGCTGTGGTGCCCGGGATAATACAGACTCTCTGAATCTGTATTATCCCTCTGCTATGATGTTACAGTGGTCATCCTGTACTGTGACCTCACAATTGTGTGCATTATCCCATTACTGTGACCTCACAATTGTGTGCATTATCCCATTACTGTGACATCATGATGTGTGCATTATCTGCAGAGGCATAACTAGGGGTTTAGCAAGGGATGGGAGGGTGGGGGGCAATCATATCCAAGTGGGCCCCCTACCTGGGTATACTGACATTATCACTATACGGTGACCGTATAGTGATATACTGGCTGTGCACAAGGCTCTTCATACAGTTTAACTAAATACGGTACAGGAAAATGTTGAGACTTACAGGTGACGTCTCTGACTGTAATCGCTCACATTTCTCGTCTCCTCCATCCAGACCGCTATGACCACTTCTTCCAGCTGTGACTTGTCTCTGTAAAGTTTGCAGCACAGACATCTTTAGCTCCTCACTTTCCAGACACCTGACCTACATGCTACTTGCCTATACAAAATCCCAGACTGCTGCAACCCCAAATGATAAAATACGTTATATAAAAATCACCTGACAACGAATGATACCCCACATAGGTATCTTTAATTAACAACGCCCCTTTGTGCCCACTAATTAATACCTCCTGTTCAGGATCAGAAATAGTAATGCAGGCAGCCGGCCAGGGTTATAAATTAAAATGCACTGACAATTACCTGCATCCCCCTATGTCCCTGCCCTGGGCCTACCATCACCTTCATGTGACCACTGAGGCCAATCAGAGAATGGCATGTAATGTCACATCATGGCTATATTTCAGAAGCCTGTTGAGGCTGCCGATTGGCCTCACTGGTCACGTGACTGCTAAGGCCAATCAGCAACTTCAGCAGAACTCCTGAAGAGAACCGGGAGAAGCCGCCGGCGCAGAAGAATCGGGAAGCGCGGGAGGACACCGGAACATCAGGGAGAGGTGAGTATGAATTTTTTTTTTCCACTGCCCCCTGCTGATTTAAAAGTTAAAGCGGATATCCAATTTTGCCTGGGCATCCCCTTTATATAAAAAATACTTCAGCGATCACAGGAAAGGATGCGAGACATCACTCAACATATGTCGCTGGTGACATCACAGGTCCTTTTCTGTGACCGCTGAGGCCACTGATCTACTAGTTGGGGGAGGAATTTGGGTTTCAGGGCCACCCTCCATTAGTTATAGCCTCCCCTCCTCATAAGAAATGAGGGGGGGGGGGACATTACTGTTATAATGTTCTAATATGCCCCAAGCAGGGGATTACCAAGTCAGGTCAGACTCTCTCTCTCAGTTGTCTTGGCACTGAAGACAGTTGGATCGGGCTCTAGAGTAGTCCATGTACAGGCCAGAGGTCAGGGTAGGTGGAATTCATGCATATCCAGAATCAGGCTAAAAGATAAGGCAGGCGGTGCTGGTGCAATGGTCAATGACAAACCTAGGTCAGGCACTAGTATCGAGCAGAGAACAGCAGACTGGCCAAAAGTCAAATACACGAGTCAGGTCAGCAGAGTACAAAGACAGGTAGCAAACTAGAACCTATGGTCAGGCAGCATGCAGGACATGGATGAGGATACATAAAGCAGAAGGGGTCCTGAGATTGTTTTGGGAACACAGTTGTTGTTGTGTGTGCTGGCCCTTTAAGAGGGAGAAAGGACTAGCACATGCAACCTATGGACGCCGCTTACAGAGAAAGAGATCATAGAGGGAGGCATGCATGGCAGCAGGATAGACCCTAAATATGGCAGGAGGAAATAGTGAGCTATTGGGTAACATTCCCAATATCATGACATTCGTGTGTCCCATATGATCACTGAGCCCTAATAACAGGCCTCAGAGTTGTATCCGGGGAATGTGACACCGGCCAGCAGTGGGAAGAGGATGCTGGAGAATTGGTATAAAATTGAATAAAAAAAAACCCTACTCACCTGTCCCTTGTGCTTCTATGTCACCACAGTCTGGTTCTGCTGCTTCGGTGTTTTCTTCTTGTGTAAGTCCCCACCGCACCGCTGAGGTCGCTGACATGGAACAACATAGTGATGGGGACTTCCACTGGAAGAAAACACCGGAGCAGCAGTAATGAAACGCACTGAGAGACACCGGACCACCTTCTCCGGCATCATATTAAAAAAGTGGTTTTCCTAGACAACCCCTTTAAGGTGGCACTTGGGCTTTATTAAAGGTGCTTTCCTGCTCATTTTCATTGATGATCTATCCTTAGGACAGATTAATAAGAGAGTTGTTAGAGTAGTTCAATTGATGTGTATTCTTATTGGTAAATGACAACTAACACAGTGAAACCCCTTTCCCCTCTGATCAGCAGTTGGAAGGGGCTATGGCGTCTGTTTATATCACACACTGTCTGTCTATAGTGATCGTGTGATGTAATTACAGTCTTATCACATACACAGGTATAGGACGAGGTTGTAGTTACATGACATGGCCGCTATGATATGAATGACCCTATGTAAACAGAGAAGAGGTCACGGCGCTTACACAGATACCACGGTTCCGTCAAACAGCTGATCAGTGGGGGTCCAGGATTTTTTAAGCCTCACTGATTTTTCTTATTGATAACCTGGAAAACCTTTTAATTAGGAAAGACCTGGAGCAATATTAATAATGGGCAGTATTTATACAGGGTACACACGTGAATTATTAATAAGGGGCACTATTTAAACAGAGTACACCAGGACATTATTAATTTACATATATACCTGGGTGTATTATTCATTAGGGTGTGTTATATCCTATATATTGTAATTGGGGTAGCAGCAGGATGGGGGCTTTGTGTAGATGAGGACAATGTGTGACAGGTACCTGGAAAAGTGAGAAGTCAAAGATGTCTGTGTTGCAAACTTTACAGAGACAAGTCACAGCTGGAAGAAGTGGTCATGGCGTCCAAAGGGAAGCGACGGGAAATGTGAGCGATTAGTCAGAGACGTCTCCTGTAAGTCACAAAATATTACTGCACTGTAGTCACCTAAATGGTCTGCAGAGCCCTGTGTACTGCTGATATATACCACTGTATAGTGATAATATCAGGATACCTAAGTTGGGGGCCCACGTAGACGTGTTTGCCCCCCTGTGCTGAGCTGCTAGCTACACCCCTGCTCCTAGGCTAGGCTCCTGCCGTCTCCCTGTCCCAGGTCTCAGGATTTTAGCACTGCTGGCCTGGCTGCTCCCTTCTTTTCGGATCCAGATCCCTACCTGTGCCCCCCGGGTTCATCCCCAGCTGAAGTAAGCATTTTATATTAATGTCACAATGAAATAATGCTCTGAAAAGTCTAAATGTACTTATCCCCTATCCAACCTGATTGAGGGGGTCTGGCTGCTGAGACCCCCATTGGGTGGGAATTCAGCTGGGCACCTTTCTATACTCTCTATTTCTATGAGGCTCTATTCACTCCTAAAATATGCCTTGGCTCTTGCTGAGCATAGTATCTCAGATTGATAAAAGGAGTTCTGACCTAAAATCCCCAAGCCTTACAGCTTTCCCGCTTTATGCCTGTAATAAATCATAATCCTGTCATGACAAGAAACACGCAGGGTCAGACATAAACATGAAAGCAGGATCGTAGTTCTGGCCAAGTCCAAGGAACCCTTTGCTGCTAAACTACTTATCAAGGCGTCTGTAATCCTTTTTATTCACATAACCACTTTACACGTGTCAGCTTTATATCATTTTTGTTAACTTTTTAGGAACTGTCATATTAAATCTTACAATGAATGAAGAATATCCTTGTCAGAAATCAATATTTTAGGAAAAAAAATAACCTGCCGGTACATTATTATGTATTATACATTGATCTAGGGTTCTTAGTATACACATTGAGCAAAGCCCACTGTATAATGGGGAGGGGGGCGCCCAATTATAACTGTCACACTGCAGCACAGCACCCAAAGGGGGAGCCTGAAGACACAGCACCGTCATGCTACACTGCACCATCTGATCGGATCTCTAAAAACGTGCCTTTCTATGAAGTCTGGGGCAAAAGATTTAGGCAGTTTAAAAAGGAAACCGGAACGTATGGGTGGAGTGCTGGTACCAAGACAAAACAACAGAAAAGATGCGAGACTGTCCAAGTACAGCAACATTATAGAAAGAAAAGAACCGGACTGCACATCAAAGTCTCATACATTACTATCTGTTTCTCAGCAATAACTCAAAAAATGAACATGAGGGTCTACGGATCAGTTTGATCAAGCTGTATAAGCCCACTAGCCACTTCAAGGTGACCTCTGTATAATAGTGGGTCCTTATTGGATTGGGCAGTGACTGTGACCACAACAGCACAACACTCACAGGCAGGATGACTTGTCTGATACCTGAGAGTAGCGTAGATAGAGAGTTCCTCTAGTGCAGGGGTCGGCAACCTTTGGCTCTCCAGCTGCTGTGAAACTACAACTCCCAACATGCTCCACTCACTTCCATGGGAGTTCCAAGAACAGCAGAGCCAGTATGCATGCTGGGAGTTGTAGTTTTACAACCGCTGGAGTGTCTAAGGTTGCCGACCCCTGGTCTAGTGTGAGAACGTCTTATCATGGACCGCCTAGGAGTCAGTCCTGGAGATTAGAGCAGATAGAAACAAATGGAGCTGTGGCTCTGACTGGGGGGGGGGGGTCAGAAATGTTACAAGACTCCCTCTTGTCGGCTAGTTGCTTCATTATATCACTAGTCACAGCAGTGACCACCATACTGCCTAGCTATCTCTGTCTTTAGAGACTGACTGATGCCGGACACAGAGAGGCACAAATCCAGTTCAGTACAATTATATTGATATGCACAGCGACCATTACACTCCAACCAGGGGTGAAGCTAACATTTCTAGCCCCGAGATAGCATAGCCACAAGAGCAGGACCAGTGCCATCACCGAGTCCCAGCAACTCCCATACCTATCTGGAATCTGCAATAAAACCCCTCAGTATACAATGACACATAGGCTAGAATTCAGCACCACAGTTCAGTCTGTGGCAGATTTGTGTAAGTCTCATCCAGTTTGCTGCCGCCGTACAATAAGGTGGATTAGCTGTCAGCACGTCTGCAATGTCTTATTCTCTGCCTGCAGGTTCCATGTGGACATAACCTTAGCACATTCTCACATCATCAAAGCTTTTCTACTGTCCACAGAATGGGTAATAGGTGTCAATGATAACATGGGTCCATCGGTGGTCAAGCATGTGCACTACTGCTCCTTTCAAAATCTATGGGATTGTTACAGGTATCTGCGCAATGACCTCACCTGTCTTCACTGGCCTTATATTCTCTAAAAAGACTACAAGAGCACTTGCTTGTCCACAACCACAAACAGGAGGACAAGGGATCCCAGTTGTCTCAGACACTTCACCTACCCTGTGGGCAGGTGATAGGTTTTATAAAACTCCTTGAGACAGTGAAGCGCAGGATTACAAGGTGGTGGCCGTCACCATACAGGTGAAATGTGATACGTACTGTACATTCTTCAGCAAAAACAGCTCTGTGTAAACCCAACCTTACACCCTGACTATAAAACAAGTTTATAATATAGTATGTATACAATATAATACGCATACATAAGAACACACACGCACATATCTATCTATCTATCTATCTATCTATCTATCTATCTATCTAACTATACAAATAGATATAATTATATATATTACCAGTATATAAACATGCACTGTATACGGTATGCGTCACACAGTACACAAACTTACACATTACACATACACATACTTTTTTGCAGGTTTGCTAGTAGCAGTAGAAGTGGAAGCCATTTGTGAGAATTCAGTAGCCAGGAGGTTCAGCTGGAGGAGTAACAATCTTACTACACTGCAATGTTCTCTCTCAAACTCCATCCTCACAGCGAGGAGGAGGAGGAGGAAGGGGAAGGACTAAAGGCAGTACAAGCCTTCAGTTTTATTAAGCTGATTAACTCTTTACAGTGATATCCAAGCTCGTATCTAAAGACAGTGACATGCTGCAGTACCGCAGGGTTTATTTTCTGCAATGTATGGATGAGATTATACAAAATCTCACTTTTCTGTACTGTAAAAAGGGCATTTTTTTCTGTTGAGATTCTACAACAGATCGTGTTATTTCCTTTCTCTTCCCACGTGCTTAGCTCCTGCATAAGATCTGACAAATACCGGTATCCCTCTTCAGCAGCTTCTCGTGCACAGGTCCCTGTTGCAGATCCGTCCCCCATAGAAGCCCTTAGGGTCTCCCAAGCAGTGGGCCGAAACCTGTCATGTTCTTTCTCTCCGGTTTTAGCCCCCTGGATGCATGACTCCCTGACAAGGAGGACATGACAACAAGCTATGTCCTTTATCCCCTTATAATTGTGTTTGATTCTTTTCTCACTACTTCCTTCTGAAACTGTTCACTTAATGCGCAAAAACTTTGTCTGACGATGTCAGATCTTACACAATGGCTTATTCTATTTATTTCACTTGTTGGATGAGGCTAAAACTGTCTGATGAATAAATGTGGTGCAATACACGAGTGTCGGGAGGGTTTATTGTGCAAATTGTATCAGAATTCTGAAACACTTTATTAGGAAATTTACCCCAAAGTCTTCTGTTTTTGCTAATGCTGTGTGCCATGTGCTTTTTGCAGGTGTTTTTTACCTTTCCCTTATCTGTTTCCTTTAGAAAAATACTGCAGCACATTCATCAACAAAGAAGGCGCCTGCCATAGTTTGTACCAAAATTGCACCATTGTAGCCATTTTTTGGACACCCCACAAGCAAGTGGACATAACTCACTTGGCAATTATTGCTTTCACTGCTTGACAAACTTATTACTTGTGTCAGAGAACAGGAATCATTGTCCTTTGACCACTCAGTTATTTTTTAGTCCTGTCATTGTTGACGTCTGTGTTGAATAAATGGATGACACATTTGCTGTATCTATAAGTGAATTCCTTTTGTCCTTAAATGTTACTACACTTTCTATATCTCCCCTCTGTGAGAGTAAATTTGCAAACATGTTTGCAGTTTTGTAACAAAAAGTTGCCTTGATAAATCTGGAGTAAACAAATGTAGGAAAATGACTAAACTATAAGAGGATTGCAATAAAGAGCCGGAGCCGTGTGCAGTTCTACTCGTCTATTTTATTCATTTTAATGATTAGAGAAAGTAAATCCTGGAGATTTCTGTAACAGAAACAACGGCATTGCTTTAAGAGAGGAAAAGAATCATCTGAAAATTACAGGATAGATATGTTCTTGACTTCACGTCCATTTCTTGGTGAAGAAAATCGCTGAAGTGCCTGGAATATACAAAACAGATTCCGATCATCATCTAAACCATCAGCAGACATAGGGACGGATTCCATAAAACTAGACTGATAAAGACATTCTATAGATCAGATACAAAGTCAGACTAGCCTAGAACGGATTCATATTCTGCTATACATAGTTATATTCACTGCTATTATTTATCTATTATTTAAGTCCCTCACAAGGCTCCGGCTATAGTCACATGACTAATGGCTGTGCGATGTCACACGCCAACATTACAGTCAATTCAAGTGAATGGAGGCTTTTCACATCACAGCTGTTGTAGAGGTACCAGGGACTCCATAACTCCAATAAGGGCTTTACATGTAATATTACACCTGGGTAATTCTTCATATGGCACATGCAGGTAGACCTCAAATGGGAATGCAGGGGGCATAGAGTGCTATAGGGGGTATGGTACAAAATTGTTTGAATTTACATGAAGTAAAAGAAGGACGAGACAGAAGAGGAGATAAAATGAATATCAGTGAGAAATCTACATTACTTTGCTGCCATTATGATTTGTATTCAGTCTGTATCACGTAAGTCACATTTCAAGTGTTTAATATAGAAATATTATAGAAAAAAAAGACTTTACCTTTAATTAGGGGTAATGGTGAATCACTAACCACCAAGAAGCCCACCTTTAGAACCACTGAGAGCCGCAGTCAGTGCTCCAGTAAGAGCCCCAGTCACTCCACCAAGTACACCCAAAGTATTACCAAGGACTGAGTCCAGCATCCCCATAACTGTCCCCGTCAGGCCACCAAGCAAGCCGTGCTGTAAAAGAAAAGAAAGATATATAATTACACGTCTGTGTAATTGACCAGAAGTAAACAGAATAAGGACAGCAATGGATCCTTTATTGCCATAAGTGAACACTATATAATTGGATGTCCTGTCATTTAGCGAATCTGTTAAACAGATCATTAATCTTGTGGCCATAAAATGACATCTGAGCTTCCCTATAAAGCAGACCTAAACCTGCAAACAACTTATTATTTTCCGGCAGCATTTTTACCATGAATACATTATGTAATATACAGATGTTTCTCCTTTTTGGGATTTAGGACATAGGTAAGGTAAGTGAGACAACAGAGCCGCCATGTATATCTGTCCCTGGACTAACAGAGGGCCCTCGGTATTATCTATCCAGTCTTCTCTACATTTATGATATTGGGAAGACCTTTCCTTGTTTATGACTGATTGCGGTGTGTAATAGTAATGTATAGTGCGGTGTATGTCTATACCTAGAAGGTGTCTTTTATATTACTGGTTTTTGGGGAAAGGCTTGGGTGTATTTGGTATTTGCACCAACCATTATATGAGTACGGGGAATGTGACAGTAGACTGTTGGTTTTAGGTACCTTTGAGAGTTCTGCCCTCCATTTTATGTCTTTCTTTATCTTTTAAGTATCTATTACAGGTTACGTTTTACATTGCTCAATATCGCTGCTCTGAGGCCAAACAGAAAAGCCGGCCGGTAATTAGCAGTAATCGCAGGCACCTGCTAATTATCAAATGGCAAGTACAGGCTCATCATGGATAGAAAGATCATCCATATAGAAAAGACAATATAACAGTGCAATTACCAAACCAGACATTGCTCCTTTAAAACATTCAGTAGCATCATGGCCGTGACGAGTAATCAGCTCTTTCTGCAAGAACAAACAAAAATTTCTGATTATTCTTTAGAGGTGTATTCTGTTTTCTTAAGCTGGCTATAATATATATATATATATATATATATATATATATATATATATATATATATAGATTAGATAGATAGATAGATAGATAGATAGATAGATAGATAGAAGATTTAGTAAACTTTCATGGCTGAGGTGACAATATCCATCTCTGCGATCACCTGAGACTGTTCTAGTCTATAACCATAAGCTCTATACAAGTAAGTAGCAGTTAAAGCACGGCACAGCAAGCAATTGTATATAGTTATAGTATGTAGGGTGTATAGTTGATGCTAAGCATCTAAGCTTATACCTCCATACAGTTCACTAATCACTTATATCACCATTCATTGCAATATCCTCCTTATAGCCCCATATAATTCCCCTATAAAGTACAATGGCCTCCTTTTGCCCCCATATAATGGCTCCCATACAATGGCCTATTATGTCTCCATTCAATACAGTACAATGACACCAACTACCCCCATATAATGGCCTCTCATTCCCCATACACTACACAGCCCCTTTACTCCCCCATATAATGCTCTTTTATGCCCCATATAGTACAGTTCCCCTTTATTCTCTAATATAATGCTGCCTTACATTCCCATACAGCACAGTGGCTCCTTATGCCGCCATATAATGACCCCTAATCCCCCATGCAGTAAGATGCCCCCTGACGCCGGCCCCCCAGTTGTCAGGGTGCTAGCAGAGGACACATGTAACCAATGGAGAGGATCTACCACCTCCCTAGTGACAACAGCTGATTGGTCGGGGGTCCGAGAGCTGGATCCCACCATGGATTGGATATTGATTCCTTATGATCAGCAAATCAATTCAAACCTGAGAAACCCCTTATCCAAAATAGCCAATGGAAAAAAATGACATTCAGTAATAAACATATGGAAATCATATAGTCCTAAATGTTTTACTCATATATAACAATAACTAGAGTAACATAGAGAGAGAGATTACCACTGCGCAGCATACAGCTTCCATAAGAGCTTTTGGATCTGCATTAAATTTTTCAGCGTTACTAAAGTCACCATACTGTAATAAATAACATATTGTATTAATATATCACATGACAAATATATAATGTAGCCTGAGAGATATAATACACTGTCATTACAAACAGAAGAATTCTGACAATCCCTTTGCAAATATTCAGCTGTAAGGATTTGCAAAGGAATATTCTAACCACAAAAAGGACATTTTATACTAAATCATTTGATTAAAATTTCATGCGGTATAATCCAGGATTGCGTATGGGCTTTAGTGAATTATTTTAACCCCTTCCTGCTGTGAAACAGGTGAAGTGAAACAGGTATTTCTTTATAATATAGGAGTCACATTGAAAAAGTGTGTTGTCTGTGTGCTCGCCACGCCAAAAATATGTCAAAAATCAGGTCGCGCACTAAAAAAAACAGTTTTATTGAAAAAACAAAACAGTACAAGCATTGAGTATATAAAAGCAAGAAAGTACAGATAGTAGATAATGTAGATAAAGTATCAAAGAAAAAGTGATGCATTGGTGTAGAAATATATGATGGCATCCAAAATGCAGCAGAACTTATTAAAAATGAGAAATTGTTTATCTTTACGACAGAGACTACAGATTTTACATCTGTGCATGTGCTGGGTCGGTGGTAAAGCAGCATTGATGATATCCACGTGCCATCCACGCCTTCACAGCCCTATTCACTTTCTTCACTTTGCCGGGTGACATAATGGACAGACATAGGTCCTGATTTTTTCCCTGGGCCCCTTACATACCCCTTGTAAGTAACTGGTGTCAGATGACTTATGTCATGTTATCAATGCAAAATTCCTCTAAATTATGATAAGAGAAATAGTAGAGTGACCTGTGAGGTCAATGCCGTATGATCTCTAATAGTGAGTTATATGAACAGTGTAAAAGGAGCTTAGAGAAAATATAAGTTCACATTACCACAAGAGCGGCTTCGAGTATTTCTTTATTCTCTTTGGAAATTTTCAAGCAAGATGACTAAAATGCAAATAAAAACACATCCAATTACATCAATATTAAGATAATTAAAACATAATATTAGAAAAACATAGTTTTTTTCTATTGTAGCCAAGTAGTTTCTGGGATTGTGGCTCAGCCATTTCCGGTGGTCGCCCTGTATCAGACACAGATGTGAATATAACTGAGCCTATTTCTGCAGCAGAGGATATACTTAGAAGATCTTAGGCTGCAGGGTGTGACCTCTTATTTCTAGGCTTCTCAAGCCGGTTGCACACGACCCGGTAGCCCACTGACCATTCATACGGTTGTGTGCATGGGGGGTTTAGGCTAAGGCCACACATAGAAGAACATGCTAGAATCCCATCCACCTTGCAGTGACTGTAAAATGTTGTGGGTTTTTCCGTGGCGTCTACGTGGGGCCCCAGCCTGATGTTATTTGTTTAAATAGGATGTGATTAAAAATGGCTGGCCAGAGCTAGAGAACCCAGGAGCAAGTGATTTACTTTATAGCACTTCTACATACAGTATAGAGTATAGGACAAATGTATAGCAATGCACAAATTCTTCCTCACCACTATCTTAAAAACAAAGCTCTTAGAGCAACCCGTGATGCCAGCCGCCAGATCCTATAGCAAAGATAAAATATTTTAGTACATTGCATACCCATGCTGTATAACAATCTATTCCTAGTACTGTGTATAGTATAAGAGATAATAAGACATTACAGATCACCTTCAGCTCCGCTGGGCACTCTGCTAACGTATCACTCCTTTCTATAGTTATTTCTAGAGTCACCCTAGGTTGTGTTAGAACTAGAGACGTCCCTTTAAATATCGTTTTTTCTGATTAATAGATTGTATACAAATATATACAGGGAAAGAAATATGGGATTCTGCAGGTAATAAATTAAGCTACAGTGTAATGTTGTAAGGCTGAGTCATATTACCAGAACTCTCCCGGCCGACGCGATAAGACATTTCTTTTCACCTGGCTTGAAGAAGCCTTTACTCTAGAAGATAAAGAAAAAATAAAAACATAAGGACGGTAGAGAAAATGTGCAGCACACCATGAAATCTATCAGGTAAATTGTAACGTAGAATTTACAGTATATATAGAAGTCATAAAACTGTATGTAAATGCATGTAGGAAACAGGATAGATATAGATAGATAGATAGATAGATAGATAGATAGATAGATAGATAGATGATAAATAGGAGATAGATAGATAGATAGATAGATAGATAGATAGATAGATAGATAATAAATAGGAGATAGATAGATAGATAGATAGATAGATAGATAGATAGATGATAGAGAGATAGATAGATAGATAGATAGATAGATAGATATATGATAGATGGATGGAGATAGATAGATAGATGATAGATATATAGGAGATAGCTAGATAGATAGATAGATAGATAGATAGATAGATAGGAGATAGATAGATAGATAGATAGATAGATAGATAGGAGATAGATAGATAGACAGATAGATAGATAGATAGATAGATAGATAGTAGATAGATAGATAGATAGATAGATAGATGATAGATAGATAGATAGATAGATAGGAGATAGATAGACAGATAGATAGATAGATAGATAGATAGATAGATAGATAGATAGATAGATAGGAGATAGCTAGATAGATAGAGATAGATAGATGATAGATAGATAGATAGATAGATAGATAGATAGATAGATAGATAGAGATAGATAGATAGATAGATAGATAGATAGATAGATAGGAGATAGATAGATAGATAGATAGATAGATAGGAGATAGATAGATAGATAGATAGATAGGAGATAGATAGATAGACAGATAGATAGATAGATAGATAGATAGTAGATAGATAGATAGATAGATAGATAGGAGATAGATAGATAGATAGATAGATAGACAGATAGATAGATAGGAGATAGATAGATAGATAGATAGATAGATAGATAGATAGATAGATAGGAGATAGCTAGATAGATAGAGATAGATAGATGATAGATAGATAGATAGATAGATAGATAGATAGATAGATAGATAGATAGATATAGATGATAGATAGATAGATAGATAGATAGATGATGAGCTGATATATTACTGTTTAGGAGCAGTTCACACTTGCTCCCGGAGTCCGGTTTGTGCATTCTGCCAGGTTTCCATTTTCATCCCCAGTGAAATTGGACAGGGGACAGAAACCCAGTGGTCAGTTTTAAAACCCATTCACTTGGTTTTGCAAGGTGACCGTCCATATCTACCCACGGGGAAACGTTTTTTTTTAGCCGGACAAAAAGTCCTGCATGTCTGACTTTGCATCCGGCTAAAAAAAAAAAAACAGACACAAATTCAGCTTTTTGTAAGTATTGTAAAACCTCAATTGAGGTTTTTTTTTTTTTTTTCTGGACATGCTGGAGTGCTGCTCTTTTTGTTAGATGGATAGATATAGGGGTGCAATGATCGTGGTCGCAGCGGGTACAAACATGATCGGCCCACTATGGCATGAGTGTCGGCAACTTCTGGTAGAGAAGAGGAGTAAGAGAGTCAGACTCAGTCGTGGACCCCAATACAAATTAACTCGCAACTTGCATTGGTGTCCGGACATTGTGGGCCGGGACGCAGCCAGGGAGATAGTGATGGCTGTTCCTTGTGCCCTGAAAGGTGGAAAGGGAGTATAATATAAAGCTGGAAGGCAAGACAATTGTGGTGTGCATGGTGGATGGGGATGAGAGGGACATGTGTGTGTCCAGGAAGGGGCTTATCTAAAGTCTGTCCTGGGGCCCACAAGACTCTAGTTATGCCACTAAATAGATAAATCAATTCTTTCTGGGGCCACACGGTGGCTCAGTGGTTAGCACTGCAGCCTTGTAGCGCTGGAGTCCTGGTGTTCAAATCCTGCCAAGGGCAAAAAACCATCTACAAGGAGTTTGTTTGTTCTCCCCGTGTTTGCGTGGATTTCCATCCCATATTCCAAAAAAGACATGCTGATAGGGAAAATGTACATTGTGAGCTCTATGTGGGGCTCACAATCTACATTAAAAAATAAATTCTTTCTGCCAGGACCATGGTTACTACGATTTACACTGTCATCAATTTATTTGCAATTTAGATCGATGGGCTGCTTGGGAGCTAGATAGATAGATAGATAAAGATAGATATGTAGATAAACAGATAGATAGATAGATAGATAGATAGATAGATAGATAGATAGATAGATAGATAGAATTTACAATCTACAGTTAAATAAGTGAAAATAAATAACTACATTTACCTGGAGGCTTGCATATTTTTTAATGTCTATAATAACCATACAGGCCAAAACTTCAGCTTCGGTACGCTAAAAGGAAGATATAAGTGACACATAAAGTAACCATTAAGATACATAAGTACATTCTTGTTATAATGTTTATATCCAGTACTTGCTATCAGGTTTCCCCTACAGGTAAGCTCTCGAGCATGTGACATGGCATTTGGATTTTTGTGCCTGTGAATTTGCCCTACAATAGTCATGTGTGTCTGTGTGTAAGTTCCTTTGCCTGTCTTTCTAGTGTTTGTGATCTAGTTTAGAGAAGAAAAGTAAGTTTTAATAATATCGGCGCGATGAGACCTCAGTACAAAATCCCATTGTATTTTATCCATAATTATACACATTAAGCAATATTGCAAAGTAAGAATTTCTTATTTAGCAGGGCTGTGATATTTGTAAGAACTTAAAGAAATCCACCTCAATGTTGTGAAGTTTTTACCACTTGTTTCAAACATTTCATATTCAATAGTAACAAATTGCAAACAGGAGAAAGGCTATTGAGAAAGAGAATGTATTCTTACTGTCATCTTTCTCTTGCATGAGCTGAGGCCACTTCCTGCACCGGCGGCTGAAAAGAAGCATCACTAAGATTTACACATGTAACAGCATAAGTCCTAGAATGTAAGCTCACTTATATATTATTGTTGTGGAGACTGGTCATATATATATATATATACGCAGGGATATACTTATACACTGGTATCGTTACATGTCATATTCCTCTACCATATGGTAAAACAGAAGAGATACCTTACCAAAGCCACTGCTTAAAGCTACAAGCAGGAAACAAATGGCGATCTTCATCCTTGCGGTAGTTGATACTAGGTTCTTCCCTTAAGGTACCAACCACAGATAAGTTACATTGAGAGAAGCTTCATCTTATATATGCTTAGGAGACACCTGAGGGCTGTTGACTTTTGCGTCATTGTTGGGAGTTGGCATCGGGCAAACTCATCATCATCTTCATCTTCAGCCACTAAGACTCTGAAATTGTCTGAACTTCTTTCAATAGTTGGCAACCCCTGTGTTATTGTCTGTTTGCGTTGCGCCCACGTGCACTTTAAGCTGAAAATTAAATAAGAGCACCCTACTTTTTAATTAACAGGGTAATGTCCCTTCCAAGTCTCAGTATTGCCACGTTTTATTACTATAAAAAAATCTTAAAGGAACACGACATTCAGAAATGAAGATTCGGCTATGACATTGCTTTGCGTGTCTCTTACCTACACGTTGTAAAGTTTTTGTGTTTTATTAGTGCCATAGGGTGTGCAAATCATAGTGTGTAAATAATGTCATATGTAGATACTAAATGTACATTAGACAAGATGCAGGAGTGTTACGTCACACCTGTATTACACCTCTAAGCAGATCTCAAAGAGTACACAGGTCTTAGGGCAGTGGTGTAATGATCGGGGTGCAGGGGTACAACCACAACTGGGCCTGGCAGGGTACAGGGCATGTGGCCATCTGCAGATGGACGGAGCCCTGGACCACTATGATAGCGGTCAGGGAAAGCCTGGTTCCCCAACCGTAACACATATTGTAAATGAAAAGGGGCCCCGGAATGTCACCAGGCCCCTTTCCAATGGATGGTAGCCCAGGGGAGGTGACTTAAAATAATAAATACTTATACTCACCTCTCTTGGATGAGCGTCCTCTCTGGCGCTCTTTCATCATATGACTGAGGCCTGTAATTAGGCCCCAGTGGTCACATGGGAAACAGCGGTATAATGATGTAAGTGCTCCCCCATGTGACCACTGAGGACCAATCACAAGCCTCAGCAGGAATGTCTGAAGATGATACTATAGACAACCTGAATCAGTCAGGATGCCCAGGGAAGGTGAGGCAAGGCGAGTATTAGTGTTTGTTATTTTTATTTACCTTCCCTGGGCCTCCAATTATTATAAAAGACCCCAGAGTATAATAATAGCACCGGAGCGAAGGGGGGCTATTGGGAGCATATAATACTGTGTGGGAGCCACTGCTGGGCATATAATACTGTGTGGGGGCCACTGCTGGGCATATAATACTGTGTGGGGGCCACTGTTGCGCATATAATACTTTGTGGGGGCCACTGCTGGGCATATAATACTGTGTGGGGGCCACTGTTGCGCATATAATACTTTGTGGGGGCCACTGCTGGGCATATAATACTGTGTGGGGGCCACTGTTGGGCATATAATACTGTGTGGGGGCCACTGCTGGGCATATAATACTGTGTGGGGGCCACTGTTGGGTATATAATACTGTGTGGGGGCCACTGCTGGGTATATAATATTGTGTGGGGTCACTGCTGGGCATATAATACTGTGTAGGAGCCCCTTCACTATTCACATCACAAGCCATCTGTTTTATAGCAGCCATGCACTATTATTACAGGCTGTAATAACATTGTTTGGTGATTATAGAACTGATGCTGTTCAATGTAAATAGGGAAGGGGTCACGGCTATCAAAAAAGCACCACAGGAACTTCAAAGAAATGATTAGCAGGGGCCCCAGGTGTTGGACCTCCAAAGATCTTTATATCTCTTACTGTTAGGACTCTGCAGATCAGCACGCAACTCCCAGCGTTGTTTTTATGTGCCAGGCACTGCGCTGCTCACTCATCATATTCCTGATAACTGTTTTGGGTATTACAACTGTATTTCTTTCAATTATCTGAGATACCGCTGCAGCTCCCATAACCGTCACTGTCAAAAATTTACTGTAGAGATGGGGTAGAGCTTCCCGGACAAACGTTTGCACCTGGGCCCACAAGACTGTTGTCACACCACTGTTCAGTGTATGCCTCAAAGTTCAGGGTTCATAGAATACAATCAGGTTTTTGCCTCAGCCTAGAGTTACGGGTTTCAGGCTCTAGATATGTTCTGTCTATATTACACTGCTCAAAAAAATAAAGGTAACACTCAAATAATCAACTCATCAAGTCATCCTAGATCTGAATGAATGAAATATTCTCATTGAATACTTTGTTCTGTACAAAGTTGAATGTGATGACAACAAAATCACACAAAAGTCATCAATGGAAATCAAATGTATTAACCAATGGAGGCCTGGATTTGGAGTCACCTCCAAAATTAAAGTGGCAAAACACATTACAGGCTGATCCAACTTTGATGTAATGTCCTTAAAACATGTCAAAATGAGGCCCAGTTTTGTGTGTGTGGCCTCCACGTGCCTGTACAATGTCCGGCCATGCTGATGAGGTTGCGGATGGTCTCCTGAGGGATTTCCTCCCAGACCTGGACTAAAGCATCTGCCAACTCCTGGACGGTCTGTGGTGCACTGGTACTGAGATGAAGTCTGTTCCCCACCTGCAGAACCCCTCCTTTATTGAGTGTGTCTCAATAATTGCCATTAATTTCCATCTGTTGTCTATTCCATTTGCACAACAGCATGTGAAATTGATTGTCATTCAGTGTTGCTTGGAGTTGCTTAAGGCCCCGTTCACACGGGGAGCGGAAGGGTGGATTTTGGCACCGAGAGTGGGGAGCCGCGTCACTCTCGGGCCAAAATCCGCCTGCCACATGCCTCTAGCGGAAAAAAGAACGCTAGCGGTCTCCATAGACCACCATTGTGAGGGGGCGGATTATGACGTTGATTCCTCACCTTAATCTGCCGCCTCTGTGTCGGTGTGAATGG
The DNA here is from genome assembly GCF_031893055.1 of Leptodactylus fuscus. Taxonomy (NCBI): domain Eukaryota; kingdom Metazoa; phylum Chordata; class Amphibia; order Anura; family Leptodactylidae; genus Leptodactylus; species Leptodactylus fuscus. The sequence continues at coordinate 204,125,330 of NC_134269.1, read as the reverse complement.
GCCCTAAGTGTTTTTTTTTTGTTTTTTTTGAGCAGTGTACTTTCTAGCTCAGGGGTAGGGAACCTTTGGCTCTCCAGCTGCTGTGAAACTACAACTCCCAGCATGCTCCATTCACTTCCATGGGAGTTCCCAGAACAGCAGAGCCAGTATGCATGCTGGGAGTTGTAGTTTTGCAACAGCTGGAGAGCCGTACGTTCCCTACCCCTGTTCTAGCTCCTCTTCCCCCAGCGAGTTCTGCTATGTAGTGTTACCCCTCTGTCCATCCACCTATTTTTTCGTCCGTTGCTCTACTCTCCTCCATGTCATTTCCATTCCTTCCACTCACGGAGCTTTGCTTTTGTATGGACAGTCTGCCAGGTTGCGTCTCAATTTCTTTGCCTCCTACCCTTACATTCGTCATCGTGGTTCTGCCACTGTATGTCCCCTTCCTTCTTCTCAAAACCTCTGACCCCTTCTTTACTAGACTGACTGCACGACAAAGAGTTTTAAGAAAAGATTCTCCAGAATCGGTAGTTCAGGGTGAATAAAAGGTATTTATTAATACAGACCCATCCAGGTCCTCTTTAAATTCTGATCATTATTGCATCTTACTGGCTGCAATATAAAACTTATTTCAGAGAAGAGCAATCCAAGGTACCAAATATTTACCTATGGTATTAAGAGAATAAATATTATAGCAATTCTTCCTGTTATGCAACTGCTTACGTTCATAGCACCTGTATCCTGCACGTGGAGTGAATTCACGTGCAACAATCCAAATGACATTTAACAACTTTTAGTTCAGAATCCCAGTAGACACTGCTTAACCACAGCGGACCACCCACTTAGTTTTAACGTGCGCAAGGTGTTTGTCTAGGTCTGGCAAGGATGTACCGGCATGTCCAAGCAGATTTCTGCAGCTGCACAAAATCATGCAGCTGCTGAAACATGCTTTCCCGATTGCTGTGTATATGCTATGGGTGCTGCTATGTTTCGGCTCCCCTCTGACCCAGTGGTCACGTGATCCGCTGGGATCAATGTGTGTTAGAGCTGCTGGACCCAGATCAGCTCTATAGAACAGGCAGGAGGTCCGTACCAGCCCCAGTTACAGGGAAAATCAGCCTCCCCCCAAAAAAGACTGTGATCAGATGTCCCCAAAGGTCTATTATGACCTTATGACAACACAATGTGAAATAAATAAATAAATAAATTTAATAATAAATAAAATAGTATGTTAATTATAAACCCTCTATCCCCACCCACGACAACAATTATGTGGGGTGCGTCTTACGGGCGCGCTCATGGTGTAGTACAGCAACATACCTCCCAACTTTTGAAATGCAGAAAGAGGGACAAAATGTGCGGCACTCATAGTGTGCCGCGGTGAATTTGGCTCCGCCCACTTTTATGATGACAGTATAATCCTCCTACAGTCACCCGTAAATTATATGGCCCCCCTCTATCTCTCCACCAGTTTCATATACACCCTTCATCTGCCCCCAGATTCATGTCCCCCCTCCATCTCTGCCCCCAGATTCATGTACTCTCCATCTCTGCCCCAAGAATCATGTCCCCTCCATCTCTGCCCCCAGATTCATGTCCCCCCATCTCTTCCCCCAGATTCATGTACTCTCCATCTCTGCCCCAAGATTCATGTCCTCTCCATCTCTGCCCCCAGATTAATGTCCTCTCCATCTCTGCCCCCAGAATCATGTCCCCTCCATCTCTGCCCCCAGATTCATGTCCCTCCATCTCTGCCCCCAGAATCATGTCCCCTCCATCTCTGCCCCCAGATTCATGTCCCTCCATCTCTGCCCCCAGAATCATGTCCTCTCCATCTCTGCCCCCAGATTCATGTCCCTCCATCTCTGCCCCCAGAATCATGTCCCCTCCATCTCTGCCCCCAGATTCATGTCCCTCCATCTCTGCCCCCAGAATCATGTCCCTCCATCTCTGCCCCCAGAATCATGTCCCCTCCATCTCTGCCCTCAGAATCATGTCCCTCCATCTCTGCCCCCAGAATCATGTCCCCCATCTCTGCCCCCAGAATCATGTCCCCTCCATCTCTGCCCTCAGAATCATGTCCCTCCATCTCTGCCCCCAGAATCATGTCCCCCATCTCTGCCCCCAGAATCATGTCCCCTCCATCTCTGCCCCCAGAATCATGTCCCTCCATCACTGCCCCCAGATTCATGTCCCTCCATCTCTGCCCCCAGAATCATGTCCCCTCCATCTCTGCCCCCAGATTCATGTCCCTCCATCTCTGCCCCCAGAATCATGTCCCTCCATCTCTGCCCCCAGAATCATGTCCCCTCCATCTCTGCCCCCAGATTCATGTCCCTCCATCTCTGCCCGCAGAATCATGTCCCCTCCATCTCTGCCCTCAGAATCATGTCCTCTCCATCACTGCCCCCAGATTCATGTCCCCCCATCACTGCCCCTAGATTCATGTCCCCCCATCTCTGCCCCCAGATTCATGTCCCCCCATCTCTGCCCCCAGTGTCATGCTGTCTCCTCCTTTATCTGCCCCCAGTTTCACATTCCACCTCAGTGTACACACATTAAACTTACCTTCTCCTCACTCCCCCGACACTCTCTCCGTGCCTCTCTCTCTCCGCAGTCTCGCACACATCTCGTCATCACATCGCGTCTACACTGTTACTAGCCGGAGTGCAGCGGCCAAGCAAGGAGCTGAGCTGTGACAGCTCCTTGCTTTAGCCGCGTATGTAGTCAACTCAGATCGGCGTCCTCCGGAAATCGGAACATACCTCCCTCCAACCGGGACCGCGGGACACGTCACCGAAATCGTGAGTGTCCCGCGGAAAACGGGACGGTTGGGAGGTATGCAGCAACTTACAATCTTATAAACTATTCACAATATCTCCAAATCAGTAATAACTGTCAAAGAACAAACAGACGAGTTTGTTAGTGAGCAGGTATCACGAGTGGAGGATTTATTCCAATGTCCCACAGCTGTGATGTTCCTACAACGTTATATTGAGGCCTGTGACAACAGCCCTAACTAAACTGACTACAGGCCTGATATCAGTCCCAGAAAACATGGCGTGCACGCTTACTGACCCGGGTCTTATTTACATGGATAGCTGGGTGGGTAAGGGTGAATAAGAAGGCTCCACTTGTTAAAAGTTCTGTACACAAGATGGCCGTCACTCCTCTCTACAACTGGATTTGACAAGGCTCCTAAGCTGTCTCACAGATCTCTCCTCTCTACACAGGATCCAGTACAGACAAGTGTAGCTACTTTCCCATACCTCCCAACCGTCCCGATTTCCGCGGGACAGTCCCGATTTGGGTGACATGTCCCGCGGTCCCGGTTGGAGGGAGATATGTCCCGATTTCAACTCAGATCTGCGTCCAGAGGACGCAGATCTGAGTTGAACACATATGCGGCTGAAGCAAGGAGCTGACACAGGTCAGCTCCTCGCTTCGCCGCTGCTCGCCTCTCTCCCTGACACACGCGGCTGAAGCTGCTCGCGTGCTTGCTTCGCCGCTGCGTCTCTCTCTCTCTCGCTGACACATGCGGCTGAAGCGAGGAGCTGACCTGTGTCAGCTCCTCGCTTAGCTGCTGCCGCCGGCTCCTGGCTTGTAGACGCGATGTACAAGCCAGGAGCCGGCGGTAGCAGCGAAGCGAGGAGCTGACACAGGTCAGCTCCTCGCTTCAGCCGCATGTATCAGCGAGAGAGAGAGACGCAGCGGCGAAGCGAGCACGCAAGCAGCTTCAGCCGCGTGTGTCAGGGAGAGAGGCGGGCAGAGAGCGGCGAGGGAGCGGAGGAGAAGGTAAGTTTAATGTGGAGGTGGAACGTGAATCTGGGGGCAGATGAAGGAGAGGACGGCATGACACTGGGGGCAGAGATGGAGAGGACATGAATCTGGGGGCAGAGATGGGGGACATGAATCTGGGGGCAGAGATGGAGGGACAGGAATCTGGGGGCAGAGATGTGGGACATGAATCTGGGGGCAGAGATGTGGGACATGAATCTGGGGGCAGAGATGTGGGGACATGAAACTGGGGGCAGAGATGGGGGACATGAATCTGGGGGTAGAGATGGAGAGGACATGAATCTGAGGGCAGAGATGGAGGGGACATGAATCTGGGGGCAGAGATGGGAGACATGAATCTGGGGGCAGAGATGGAGAGGACATGAATCTGGGGGCAGAGATGGAGGGACACGAATCTGGGGGCAGAGATGGAGGGACATGAATCTGGGGGCAGAGATGGAGAAGACATGAATCTGGGGGCAGAGATGGAGGGACATGAATCTGGGGGCAGAGATGGAGGGACATGAATCTGGGGGCAGAGATGTGGGACATGAATCTGGGGGCAGAGATGGAGAGGACATGAATCTGGGGGCAGAGCTGGAAGAGGGACATGAAACTGGGGGCAGATTAAGGGTGAAATATGAAACTGGGGAGAGCTAGAGGGGGGACATATAATTTACAGGTGACTGTAGGAGGATTATACTGTGTGCGGGCACATGAAAAATTAACGAATGGGCGGGGTCAACACAAAAGTGGGCGGGGCTAAATTTGCACATTTTCTCCCTCTTTCGGTTCTTCAAAAGTTGGGAGGTATGCTTTCCTCAGTAGTTGGGGGTCCCAGAAGAAAAATTCTCCATATGGACAGCGTCAGTTCCCTCAGTCGCCCTCAGATACAGCCAGCTCCCTCATCAAAATGGCTGACGCTGCCTTTCCTTCAGCTCACATGTCCCATCTGTCTGTCTGAAGCTATAAATCATTATTCCTGTACATAGTTATATCTCCCTGGTTACATGTGACAGACTAAGAGTCTCCTGTAACCTCTAGTGAGTTGTGTCCTGGCAGTGACCACCTGCGGAGAGACTATTGCAGCCTCTGAGGAAGAAGAAACCATCTTGTCCCCAGCCTGAGTGTTACAGCGCTGAGACAGGGAGGAATTGCTACCAGCCCCATAGAAAGGAGGAAATGTGAGGTAAACTACAGCCACGTAGCCAGGAACAGAACAGGAGAGGCTGTGGAGAAGGAATTTGTCCTGTGTACAATATAAAGCAGTAAGGAACCGAGAACAAGACGTCTCACTAATAATAAATCCCAGCCTGACACAAGCCATTATCTCCTGTGCGGACATTATCCTATGGCCTTTTGTCCTGTCACACCCCCTCACATGTACGAGATACAATGGAGGTGTTCTGACACCTTGATGGGGCTCATTGTGTAGTCTTTATAGCTCCATACCTGGGGTTACCCATTCTGGATTCCCCCTAACAGGCCATATAGGGTTCACCTGCCCATCAGGACATCACTGTCTGAAGCAGCAAGCCTAGTCCTAGTGAATCTATCTGCCGCTCCTAACCCTAAGGAGATGACAACCCTTATAGGGAACCTATCACCATGAAAAAGCTATGTATTCTGCATGCATGTTATATAGCAGGAGGAGCAGACTGGCTTTGGGGACACATGGCACCACAGTACCCCCTTAGTAATATTCATTTTTGCCCTTTTTTTTCCTTCAGGCCTAAAATGTCCCCTGCTTCTTTATCCTATGTGTTTGTATGTGTGTGTTTCTGTTTATGTATTTCCCGCCTTTTTTTACCTCACGGCTGACAGGGACGTCTGTATACCTTTGTTATTATGGAGTCTGAATATATTTTGGGTGAGGGATCTTTATCTAGTTTTCCGGGTCTGGGGTTTCTGTTCTATTTTGGGTTCAACAACTTTCAAATATTTATTCCATGAATCACTTAATCCAAGACATTGTGACCACTCATTGGCCAAAATACAATATGGAGCCCGCTCCCAACCTGAAATCTCAGAAGATTCACTAACAACAACTTTTTTTCTTAAAAATAAACATATTTTACTCAATTTCGCACTATATTCCGGATTATTGGAAGGAGGTCTCAAAATTCCGGATTATAGGAATTTTGCTAAAATTTGACTTGTAAGGTCAAGATGTTGCTAACAACACAGTCATAACATGAAAACCTTCTGCCGTACCCCACTTCTGGTAAGGTGGATGCTCCTGGTACTAAACTATGAACACCCGCACGGTTTCACAAAGGCCCATATGCACAAATAATTACTTACCATTTATACCAATTACCTGAAATAAATCACAAACACACCAAATTCTTCATTGGATAAAAATTGGCCGCGATGCCTTTATTAAGGGGTTACATGAAATAGTTAATAACCATAAAATAAATATTTTATTAAATAATCAATAACCAATAAATAACCAAAATCAATATTAACCAATTAATGATCACCAAATCAATTAATTAAACACAGTCCCCCCAGCATTAACTGGGGGACAATTCCCCACTAACAAAGCATCACGACAGGTAGGAAAATAGGATCTTCAAGGGAGGGGGGGGCGGGTGCTGCTCCATCTGGATCCTGGGTAAGCTGCCACAGATCCCTCACAAACTGCTCCTTATAAAGCTCCATTTTCCCGCCACTGAAACCAATAAGCCAATCAGCTGCTGTATCCACTACCAGGCAGAATACCCTCATAACCTGCTCATGCCTTAGAGACAGAGCTGACCCAATCAAAACCTCTGCCACAGCTTCCAGCTGTCCAATCAGCTGATGCTCCTGCTGCTGGGCAAACTTCAAGAAACTTCTAGAACCTGCTCATGCCATGGCACAGCTGACCCGAAGATGACCTCCCATAAGGTAAAATCACTGTGAACATAAAATAGGAAGGGAGAAACACACAGAACTACCATACCATATAATTAACATAAATTCATCATTAAGACACCGTGCCAGGGCCTGTGAAACCAGGGGGCCCATTCCTAATGATTCCATGGGCCCTAACATTCCCATAACCCAACGTTACATGGTACAGTGTTCTCATAACAATATTATATGAGAAGCATTGATAAGAGAGTGTAAGATCTGTGTAGGAATTTAAGTTTACAGAACCTACAGGCTGTTACCATCTAATATTCTTAAAGGGATACTGTCAATATGGAGTCCGGGCGGTCAACTAATACCTTAGCCCTACAACTTGTGAACCACAACTATTATCAGCACTTATTTGTCAGGTTGGTAACTATAAGAGCAGGTGTAAGATGCCCTTTCATCCTTTTCCTGCACTGTTCTCCTGCACCAGGGGTGAACCACGGCTTTCTGTCGCCTGAAGCGGACGTCAGAAAGCCGATCCCCCCTTCCCCGGAGGAGGGGGCAGGGCGGACCGGAAGGGGGCGGGTCTGAGCGGAGAGGATGTGGCCGAGTGGAGCGATCGTCTTTAGCAGGCAGAGAGCAGGCAGGGAGAGGACCTGCTCTCTGCCGGAGTGTGAGGGGCGGCCGCTGGAGCAGCGCTGCTCCAGCGGCCTCCCCAATCCACCGCTCAGTGAAGGTGACCCTAAGCCAGTCCAGAACAGCTTATCCTGGACTGGCTTAGGTCAGCAAAAATGCCGCCCTCCCCGTGGCCCTGGCATAGCGCCACCTGAAGCGGTCGCTTCAGGTCGCCTCATGGGAGGTGCGGCACTGTCCTGCACCCATTCTTGTGTGTGTTGTCTTGTCCCAGGATCTATAGGGGAGAGTCCTGTGACTACTGCAGCACATACATAGAGCTCTGACTGTATACAAATACAGCCAGCCCACTATTCAGAACATCTGTGATAGTGAGTGCTTACTCCTCTGAGCAAAGACAGCATTGACGGACTGAAGGGTGGGCCCACCGAAGGATCCTCCGGAGGACCAGTCTGACACTGAGCAAGTCACATTTCCTTATTTCTTTCTCCACAGTAAAATGTATATGCTCAAAGTAAGGAGAAAGCCTGCCGTGTTCTCTCAGCACATCACCCTGTATACAGCCTGTGAGTAGACAGAGGAGAGTCTTGCCAGGAGGAAATTAGAAAGCTGCACTGGGAGTAAGCAGAATGCCTGACAGCAAGCAGAGATCTAGAAAACCACAAGGAAATGATACAGAAAGTATACTGGATAAATGGATTCCATTCTGCAAACAATAACATTTGTCTTGTAATATTGGTCGAAAGTATAAAACTGTGTGACACAAACTAATTAAATTTTTTTAATCAACTAAGGCCCGGTTCACATCTGCGTTTGGGATTCCGCTTGGGGACCCTGTCCGAATGGAAACCTATACGCATTGAAAAACGGTTAGCTAAGAAACTACACGGACCCCATAGACATGCAGAGAGAAAAGTGCTGCTTGGAGAACTTTTCTCTCCGGATGATTCGTGCAGACACCGAGCAGAAACCTCACAGACCCCATTACCATTATAGTCTATGGGGTCCGTGTGGTTTCTTAGCTAGCCACTTTTTAATGCATAGAGGTTTCTGTTCAGGGGGGGGCCCCATGCGGACTGACTGAACAGAATACGGAAAGCAGATGTGAGCCAGGCCTAATAAGTGGTATAAAGTTAGACTGTTTCTTCTACGCCCTCTTCCCTCACTGGGTTCTGCCGGGTAGTGCACCCTTCTGCCCACACACCGGTATTATTATTCACCAGTTTTATCTCTGGCTGCACTTCTTTCTCTCTGCATGAGATATGTCAGGGCTCTTTATTTGCAGGGCAAGTCGTTGTTTTTATTGGTAACAATATTTTGTATGTATGACTTTTTGATAACTTGGTATTGCTATTTTTTGGGGGAAGCAGGTGACCTAAATATATTAACTTTCCTGCCAAAAGCATCTTTTCATTTTCATTTTTGATTCCCCACTTTTCAAAAGCCATAGCTTTTTTATGTTTCCATTCCCAGAGCCGCATCAGGACTTAATTTTTGTGCGACAAAATGCACTTTGTAATGGTACCTGTAATATTCTATACAATTTACTTGCAAGCTGGTTCAATTCAGAATGGGGTGTAATTGCAGAATTTACTGTATAGCCAAAATGGCCTGTCAGCTGTAATCTATGGGTCGGTACAATTCTAATTCCGGGAAACAAATTTCTATAGTTTTATTCATGTTTTAACCCCTTTAAAACATTCCAAAAGTTTGTAAAAAAAGCAAATACATTCTTGGAGTCTCCATATACTGACACCCATAACATGTTTATATTTCAATCTACTGCGATGGACAAGGCATCTTTTTTTTTGCAGAACCAGATGTAATTTTTTTAATACCATTTTGGGCAAAGTCTATTGCTTTGATCGCTTTTTATTCAAATGTTTATGAGAGGCAAAATAGTGAAAAAACAGCATTTCCTACTACGTGTTCACAGAACGGGGAAATGTTTTTAGTAGATTGAGCATTTTCAGATACAGGGATACCTAATGTGTATATGTGTTTCATTTTATGTATTATGTTTTCTAGGGAAAGGGTTAAGCTTCGCATTGAGTTTTGTTGTTATTTTTACAGTGTTCATCGTACGAGATAAAAAAACGCTGTATTTAGTTCATGCAGAATTTATTTTTTGGATTTTTTAAATTAAAAGGTTGGCATTTTAAGTTTATTATTATTATTATTATATTATTAATATTATTATTTTATACTTTAACTTTTTAAAAAATGTTTACTTTTTCCTGTCTCACAAAGGAACTTGAACCTGAGTTCTGCTGATCCCCAGTGCAGTGTGCTGTGATACATTGTACTGCAGAACATCACACAGAGTATTTTACATAATAGTGCATCTGTTTAAGTGGAGCTTTACTCCATATGGGGGCGCTATTATGTCCAGTGGATGATTTAGGCTTCCACTGCAATGACCAGGTATGAAGTGATGCCTCAATCATTTGTGACCACCGTGAAGCAGAAGCCTTCTGTATCTTCACAAGAGCCATCTGAAGAGTCAAATATTTACCTAAGTCATTATGAGAATAAAGGTGACTGCCAAATTCTAGAAGCAATTCATCCTGATTTATGTAACTGCTTCTTATTCTTAGTACCTGTATTCTGCACACGCACGAAACTCAGAGGCTCTTGTAGTAATCCAAAGGCTACTGAACAACTCCTAGCAGAGGAGCAGATTTCTATATTATAGTATTGTTCAGAAAAACCTTCTCAAGACAATCATCAGTCAATACAGGTTACGCTGGGTTCACACCAGCGTCTGGACTCCATTTTCAGGTTTCCGTCTTCTGCATGCAGAAAATGAAAACCTGTCATGCCAAGTCCGGCTGTGAGCGCCGGTGAGCGTTTTCTGCTCTCTGCGGTGAAACCAGTTTTTTTTAAACTGGACACAGAGTACTGCATGTCCGACTCTGTGTCCGGTTTTAAAAAAACGGTTTCGCATTAATCGCTCACCGGCGCACACGGCCGGAGACTTTTCAAGCCCATTCAGATGAATGGGCTTGAAACATGCCGGCAGATTTACATTTCCTGCCCCTGTTTTGTGCAGGAAACGGAAACCTGCAGAATGGAGACCGGGCGCAGATGTGAACGAGCCCTTAGCGAAAAGAATGATATAGCCACAAAAGTCAAGCGAATAGGTTTTCATCTGAACCGTTTGAAATCAGTTTTTGAAGATCTTAAATACTGATTTCAAACAGATTTGCCATGGACCGTAAATCACATGACCATGGACCGTAAATCACATGACCATGGACCATAAATCACATGACCATGGTCAGAGTTTTATCCTCTAGAAGTAACAGAATGAATGACAGCAAGCAGAGATCTAGAAAACCGTGAGGAATTGATACAGAAAGTGTATTGGAAAATTGTATATCTTTTTATTGTACATTTGTTTGTCAATATTGGTCTGAAAGTGGCCAACCCCTTTAAAATATGTCAAAATGAAGCTCAGTAGTAGTGTGTGTGGCCTCCATGTGCCTGTATGACCTCCCTACAACGCCTGGGCATGCTCCTGATGAGGTTGCGGATGGTCTCCTGAGGGATTTCCTCCCAGACCTGGACTAAAGCATCTGCCAACTCCTGGACAGTTTGTGGTGTAACTTGACGTTGGTGGATGGAACGAGACATGATGTCCCAGATGTGCTCAATCATATATTTTCATCTTGCAGGAACTGCTGACACACTCCAGCCACATGAGGTCTGGCATTGTCCTGCATTAGGAGGAAACCAGGGCCAACCGCACCGGCATATGGTCTCACAAGGGGTCTGAGGATCTCATCTCAGTACCTAATGGCAGTCAGGCTACCTCTGGCAAGCACATGGAGGGCTGTGTAGCCCTCAAAAGAAATGTCATCCCACACCATTACTGACCCACTGCCAAACTGGTCATGCTGAAGGATGTTGCAGACAGTAGATCGCTCTGCACGGCGTCTCCAGACTCTGTCACGTCTGTCACATGTGCTCAGTGTGAACCTGCTTTCATCTGTGAGAGCACAGGGCGCCAGTGGCGAAGTTGCCAATCCTGTTGTTCTACAGCAAATGCCAAGCGTCCTGCATGGTGTTGGGCTGTGAGCACAACCCTCATCTGTGGACATCGAGCCCTCATAACATCCTCATGGAGTCGGTTTCTAACCGTTTGTGCAGACACATGCAGATTTGTGGCCTGATGGAGGTCATTTTGCAGGGCTCTGGCCAGTGGCGTAACTAGGAATGGCGGGGCCCCGTGGCGAACCTTTGACATGGGCCCCCCCCCCGGCTGACATCGAAAACCCCGACCAACGCCGAAAACCCCGCACAACCCCACCCCCCGCATTCCTACGCACACTATTACGCTCCATAGTGGCCCCTGCACACATTATTATACCCCATAGTGGCCCCTGCACACATTATTATACCCCATAGTGGCCCCTGCACACATTATTATACCCCATAGTGGCCCCTGCACACATTATTATACCCCATAGTCGCCCCTGCACACAGTATTATCCCCCATAGTGGCCCCTGCACACAGTATTATACCCCATAGTGGCCCCTGCACACAGTATTATACCCCATAGTGGCCCCTGCACACAGTATTATACCCCATAGTGGCCCCTGCACACAGTATTATACCCCATAGTGGCCCCTGCACACAGTATTATACCCCATAGTGACCCCTGCACACAGTATTATGTCCCTTAGTGGCCCCTGCACACAGTATTATACCCCATAGTGGCCCCTGCACACATTATTATACCCCATAGTGGACCCTGCACACAGTATTATCCCCCATAGTGGCCCCTGCACACAGTATTATCCCCCATAGTGGCCCCTGCACACAGTATTATACCCCATAGTGGCCCCTGCACACAGTATTAGACCCCATAGTGGCCCCTGCACACAGCATTATACCCCATAGTGGCCCCTGCACACATTATTATACCCCATAGTGGTCCCTGCACACAGTATTATCCCCCATAGTGGCCCCTGCACACAGTATTAGACCCCATAGTGGCCCCTGCACACAGTATTAGACCCCATAGTGGCCCCTGCACACAGTATTATACCCCAGAGTGGCCCCTGCACACAGTATTAGACCCCATAGTGACCCCTGCACACAGTATTATACCCCAGAGTGGCCCCTACACACAGTATTATACCCCAGAGTGGCCCCTACACACAGTATTATCCCCCATTGTGGCCCCTTCACCCACTATTATGCCCCGTTGTGGACACCCATTAACAATTATTATACTCTGGGGTCTTTTCAGACCCCAGAGTATAATAATCGGAGACCCAGGGGAAGAACAACATTAAAAAAAAACAAACACTGTAACTTACCTGTCTCCCGACTCCCCACTGGCGGCCATCTTCAATGACGTCAGGGACGTCATGTGACCGGGAGCCTGCGTCGCGACGCATAAGGACGCAGGCCCCGATCATGTGACGTCTGAGACGTCACACAAGTAGGCCGAAGCCTGCACGGAGCCTGGAGAGGTAAGTAACACAGTTTTTTATGTTCAGTTACCTCTCCTGCACTTCCGATCATTATACTCGGGGGTCCGAAAAGACCCCCGAGTATAATAGTGCCTGTGGGGCCCGCAGTGTCACTTACCGATCCCGGCCCCTGCCAGGATCGGTAAGTATATAGGGCCCGTTAGCGGCTGGAGTAACTCCAGCCGGTAACGGCCTATTAAAAAAAAAACAAAAAAAAAAACGCAGCGGTAGCGGCTGCCACCGGGCCCCCAATGTCCTGGGCCCTGTGGCAGCTGCTACTGCTGCTACCACGGTAGTTACGCCACTGGCTCTGGCAGTGCTCCTCCTGTTCCTCCTTGTACAAAAGAAAAGGTAGCAGTCCTGCTGCTGGGTTGTTACCCCTCCTACGGCCCCCTCCACATCTCCTGGTGCACTGGCCTGCTCCCTCATCAAAATGGCTGCCGCTGCCTTTCCTTCAGCTCACATGTCCCAAGTGTCAGTCTGAAACTATAAATCATTATTCCATTATTATTAGCCTAGTCCTAGTGAATCTATCTGCCGCTCCTAACCCTAAGGAGATGACAACCCTTAAAGGGAACCTATCACCATGAAAAAGCTATGTATTCTGCATGCATGTTATATAGCAGGAGGAGCAGACTGGCTTTGGGGACACCTGGCACCACAGTACCCCCTTAGTAATGTTCATCCTTTTTCCTTCAAGTCTAAAATGTCCCCTGGTTCTTTAACCTATGTGTTTGTATGTGTGTGTTTGTGTTTATGTATTTCCCGCCTTTTTTTTTTTTTTACCTCACGGCTGACAGGGACATTTCTTTGTTATTATGGAGTCTGAATATATTTTGGGTGAGGGATCTTTATCTAGTTTTCCGGGTCTGGGGTTTCTGTTCTATTTTGGGTTCAACAACTTTCAAATATTTATTCCATGAATCACTTAATCCAAGACATTGTGACCACTCATTGGCCAAAATACAATAGGGAGCCCGCTCCCAACCTGAAATCTCAGAAGACTCACTAACAACAACTTTTTTCTTAAAAATAGACATATTTTATGCAATTTCACACTATATTCCGGATTATTGGATGGAGGTCTCAAAATTCCGGATTATCGGAATTTTTCTAAAATTTGACTTGTAAGGTCAAGATGTTGCTAACAACACAGTCTTAATATGAAAAACCTTCTGCCGTACCCCACTTCTGGTAAGGTGGATGCTCCTGGTACTAAACCATGAACATCCGCATTACCCAACGTTATATGGTACAGCGTTCTCATAACAATATTATACGAGAAGCATTGATAAGAGAGCTACGTGTAAGATCTATGTGGTAACATGCACCGTCTCTCATTAAGCATTACCAAGTGTTAGGAATTTAAGTTTACAGACCCTACAGGCTGTTACCATCTAATATTCTTAAAGGGATACTGTCAATATGGACTCTGGATGGTCAATTAATACCTTAGCCCTACAACTCGTGAACCACAACTATTATCAGCACTTATTTGTCAGATGTTGGTAACTATAAGAGCAGGTGTAAGATGCCCTTTCATCCTTTTCCTGCACTGTTCTCCTGCACCCATTCTTGTGTGTTGTCTTGTCCCAGGATCTATAGGGGAGAGTCCTGTGACTACTGCAGCACATACATAGAGCTCTGACTGTATACAAATACAGCCAGCCCACTATTCAGAACATCTGTGATAGTGAGTGCTTACTCCTCTGAGGAAAGACAGCATTGACGGACTGAAGGGTGGGCCCATCGAAGGATCCTCCAGAGGACCAGTCTGACACTGAGCAAGTCACATTTCCTTATTTCTTTCTCCACAGTAAAATGTATGTGCTCAAAGTAAGGAGAAAGCCTGCCGTGTTCTCTCAGCACATCACCCTGTATACAGCCTGTGAGTAGACAGAGGGGAGTCTTGCCAGGAGGAAATTAGAAAGCTGCACTGGGAGTAAGCAGAATGCCTGACAGCAAGCAGAGATCTAGAAAACCACGAGGAAATGATACAGAAAGTATACTGGATAAATGGATTTCATTCTGCAAACAATAACATCTGTCTTATAATATTGGTCGAAAGGGGACAACTCCTTTAGTATGTAAATCCAGTGACGTTTGCAACAAGCTCTGCTCTGTGCAAGAATGAGCTGAAAACCAGGAAATGGAAGGGATGCAAGACAGGAGGGCAGCTGAAATTTTGACAGGAGAAAACCCCTAAGGATGCATTTACACATTGATTTTGCCACAATAACTCGAGTCCAAGCGCAGCGCTTCAAAGCAGAGCCCATTGATTTATATGGGTACCGATATATGCGCGCTATCCATTGAAATCAATCGGAGGCTTTTTTACCTATTGATTTCAATGGGTAGCACGCGTATATCGGCGCACATTGAAATCAATGGGCTCTGTTTTGAAGCGCTGCGCTTGGACACGTGTATACATGTCTAAAGGAGCGGCACGCTACGCCGTGTGAAGACACTCTAAAGGGTAAAGCCCAATGTTGCAGAAATGCTGCTTTTTTTTTTGCTGTAGACATTGCAGCGTTTTTATGGGGAGACTAAACTCATAGCTGCAACGTGGAGCCTCAGCCTGACAGGATGTATTTTCAGTCGTCTTACATATTGCTTCTTGTCCCTGGCTCCTCTTCATGTGGGATTTTCTGCAATAGATTCTGATGCTGGCCATATGTTACAGGATCACCTAGAAGCTAAGTCAGGAGTAAGCGATTAAGTAATTTAGTAAGGAAGTGGGGGGGATTCAGGTGTGGGGTCTGATTTTTTCTGGTGTGCCCGGGAGCCTGAATATAAGTTTGGAGGTCTGAATTTATTTAAGATTTGGGCCATTAGTATACAAGGAGTTAAGTGCAAGTGATCAGAGAGAGTATGGGCAAAATCACAGTGCCCATGTGATCACAGCAATGTGAAAGCACAACTCAGGTCATCTGATAGTTCCCATCTGTGCTATTGCTATGCTATACAACTCCTAGAGGGGGTTAAAACAAAATTATTAGATTTTAAGTACTGAGCCGGCCATTTGGGTCCTTTCTTTATATTCTTAGATTGATCATTAAAAGTTTTAGTGTACTTTATTTTTGGTTTGTTTTTGTGGGGTCTATTTGAGATGCAGAATGTGAATTTATCTACAAGAATCCTCACGAGTGATACAAGTGCAGTCCTCAAGAAAGGTTTAGGTCCCTCTGCCTTCATCGGACACATTTACTTGTGTTACAGACTAGAACCTGTTCTGCAGAAGGCTGAAGTGTAGGAGGATTTTTCAGCTCGCAGACAGGCGGACATGTGAGGAGCTGCGGATGTTTAAATAGGACTTAACGTCTGTTGAATTATTGTGAGATTTATGGTAAGAAGGGAATAGGGGTCTTGGGGAGGGACCATTCACTAAAGGTCATCATCCATCTAAGAAATATCCCCAACGTCACAGACGGTCACGGGGAGCCCCCCTGGTCAAAACTGAATCACAGTGTCGGTCCGAGGGAAGTGATATATTCACAGTAAGACATAAAAAAATCTGTACTGTCAGCTCACTAACACAAGTCGTCCATTTGCCACAACTAAATTGTTCAAACAACACTATTCCAAAATATGGCTGAGTATATGTCCCAATAGGACCAAGGTACTATACTCAGTGTTGTTCCACAAACAGATAGAGAAGATATGCAAGTGCAGGCTCAGTTTAGATAGAAATAGCTGTATCTGCACCTATGTGTTACATATATGCTTCACTCTCTCTCTATATATCACCCTCACCCGTGCAAGAAGTCTGCCTAGTTGTTGACAGGGTTAATTCTAGTGTAGGTCTCACTGACTTCAATGCAAACACCAGCACTAGGTTATCTGATGCTCAGCGCTGGTGTGTCTAGTAAGTCCTATTCAGCTGAATGTGCAGCGGGGGAAAGGTTCTCCTATTCTGGCTTCATAGCAAAAAACATTAAGGGAATTTGCACTTCTGGTTCGCAAAAAAACGTGAACTTTGAACTGGCAATTCTGACCACAAATCAAACCTTGCAAGTTTCACTCATCTCTAGTCTCAACATACGGTGGCGCTACACACTGATAAAACAGCAGTGTTCATGTCATAGCAGGGAGATATGAATGTAGCATCTACACGGTTTGGTGCTGTAGACAGACTAAAAAAACATAAAAAAGTAAAAAACAACACAACCATGCAAAATATACAAAGAGTTAATGTCAAGTTAGAGATGAAGAACTGTAAGGGAAAAATGCCAACAGTGAATAACACGAAGTCCACAAGGCTTAGAGTCACACAAAGTGCAAAAGGGACACCTAGCGGGGAAACACTAAACTTGTATTAGGGACAATGGATGTAATAAGAGAGAGAGAAGTGAATGTCACTGTAACATGTAACATACAAATATAATAGAGTAAAAAGGAGCGGTAGTATATAAATCCGAAAAACATTCACTCAATATACAATATGGATAATGTGAAAGTACAAATAAGTGATGTGAAAGAAGTGCAAAAATGTAAAAAAAATCACAAGAAAAACAGATTATTAATAAATATCTATAATTCATTATAAAACCATTATATATTGAGATAGTAATAGATACTGATAACTGTAAATACATACAAAGTAGGAAATCTCTCTACATTATCACACCCCTACATAAAATCCTCACATGGACTCTGCATAGTTGAACCTTTGCTGGAGAGGTTGTGACCATGCGGGAACTCTCTTCCACATGTGGTGGGATTGCCCCCTGGTTCTAGCTTTCTGGTCTGCCACATTTCGGTTCATGTCCTCTGTGGTCGGGGTTACTATCTCGATGTCCCCCGGACTGACCCTCAGCTTCTTAGATACAGATCTATTCCCAGACATTTCGGGGATGGTTCTTGGCCATGTTGTCCTGGCTGCTGGAGCCATAATTGTACGCCAGTGGAAATCCGTATCCTGCTTAATGGTGGCTGAACTTACACAACACATACATTTGGTCTATACCAAGAAGAGAATGCTTGTGTGTAAGGGTGACCATTTACCTAGCTTTCATACCAAGTGGCCCTGTGGACTGAATATACCAGGTCGGTGCAGGCCTCCATCCCTAACCACTCTTAGCTAGTATCTCTTATACCCCCTTTTTCATTAGGTAGACCCTATCAACTCCTTCTAGCTATGGTCTCAGGCCCTTCTGCCCTACCCTTCTGTTCATATTAATGTAGGCATATTAGTTCTGCTGAATAAGTCTATAATATAACTTTGTTGCTTTTAAGGTGCCGTTGTGGATGCATGCAACTTCGTATGGACTTGGTATGTTCTTCCCACGTTTTATTACTCTTTTGCAATGTTTTTATTTTTGCTTTTTGTAAAGCTTGTATTTGCAATTCTAACCCAGATTTCGAGCATAAGGAATCATTATTACAGCAGACTGTGGAAGAATGATTTTCCTCTACTATGGAACGTAAACATTTCCAATTTAGACGAGATTTGGCCAACTTTACGGAGGGGAATGTTTTTGATTTTCAAGGGAAAGACTGAGGGGGAAAGTTAGATAAAGAGATCTCATCATCTGAACATCTGAATACGAAGGATCGGACAGGGACACAATTAGGGCTAGTTCACACGTGAACAAAGGGGCGGATTTTGAAAGCGGATTTCGCTTCAAAATCCGCCCCTTTACAATAGTGGTCTATGTAGATTGCATTTTTTTTTCTGCTAGCAGAAAAAAAGAAGAGACATGACATTTCACCAGGCGGAAGCCGCGGCGCGCTGAGCCGCGGCTTCTGCCTAGCGGCAGGACCCTCCGGCATTGGCTCATTCATTTGAGCGGGCTACGGAGGGGAAAGCCACGACCACGATGGTTGTGGCAGGCGGGTTTTGACCCGAGAGTGACGCGGCTCCCGCATCACTCTCTGTGTCAAAATCTGCCCCACTGCCCCCGTGTAAACGAGCCCTTATTAAGAATCCTCCCAGAGAAGATAGACCTGAAGCACCTGTACCAACAAGAATAGACAGATCCCCTATTAGTCCTCGTAGACGCAGGATTGTAAATTTATCTACAAGAATCCTCATGAGTGATACAAGTGCAGTCCTCAAGAAAGGTTTATGTCCCTCTGCCTTCATCGGACACATTTACTTGTGTTACAGACTAGAACCTGTTCTGCAGAAGGCTGAAGTGTAGGAGGATTTTTCAGCTCGCAGACAGGCGGACATGTGAGGAGCTGCGGATGTTTAAATAGGACTTGACATCTGTTGAATTATTGTGAGATTTATAGGAAGAAGGGAAAAGGGGTCTTGGGGAGGGACCATTCACTAAAGGTTCTCCCATTCTCTCTTCATAGCAAAATACTTTAAGGCAATTTGCACTTCTGGTTCGCAACAAAAACGCAAACTTTGAACTGGCAAATCTGACCACAAATCAAGCCTTGAAAGTTTGACTCATCTCTAGTCTCATGATGGCGCTACACCCTGATAAAACGGCAGTGTTCATGTCATAGCAGGGAGATATGAATGTAGCATCTACACGGGTTGGTGCTGTAGACAGACTCAGAAAACCGTCAAAAAGTAAAAAACAACACAACCATACAAAATATACAAAGAGTTAATGTCAAGTTAGAGATGAAGAACTGTAAGGGAAAAATGCCAACAGTGAATAACACGAAGTCCACAAGGCTTAGAGTCACACAAAGTGCAAATAGGACACCTAGCGGGGAAACACTAAACCTGTATTAGGGACAATGGATGTAATAACAGAGAGAGAAGTGAATGTCACCGTAACATGTAACATACAAATATAATAGAGTAAAAAGGAGCGGTAGTATATAAATCCGAAATACATTCACTTAATATACAATATGGACAAGGTGAAAGTACAAATAAGTGATGTGAAAGACGTGCAAAAATGTGAAAAAAAAAATCATAAGAAAAACAAATTATTAATAAATATCTATAAATCATTATAAAAACAATTATATATTGAGACAGTAATAGATACTGATAACTGTAAATATATACAAAGTAGGGGATAGATTTTGAAGGTGTCTAAGGTTCCCCTAAGGTTTTCTCTTGTAAGACCTCTCTACATTATCGCACCCCTACACAAAATCCTCACGCGGACTCCGCCTACTTGAACCTTTGCTGGAGAGGTTGTGGCCAGCCAGGAACTCTCTTCCACATGAAAAAGTGAAAAAATGCGATCAGCCACAATACCGTCAGATATAGAGTACTGGTATAAAGGAAATAAAAAATAAAACTTACAATTCTGAGGTCCCGTGTTTTTGTGAAAAAATCTTGTGGTGGAAATACCTGATGTGTGAATCGGATCCAAGTCGTGGGGTGCACGGATAATCCCTTCCGGCTTGGGACGAACAATGAGTAGAAAAAATATGAACAAGTCCTGCACTCTGGACTTACTGCTTATTTTTACTTGGAGCATGTCTCCCATGAAATAAAAGCTACGTTTTATTTTTAAACCATAATCGGATGCCTGGGCGCTGGATTTGTTCATATTTCTTCTACTCTCTTCCACATGTGGTGGGATTGCCCCCTGGTTCTAGCTTTCTGGACTGCCATATTTCGGTTCATGTCCTCTGTGGTCGGGGTTACTATCTCGATGTCCCCCGGACTGACCCTCAGCTTCTTAGATATAGATCTATTCCCAGACATTTCGGGGATGGTTCTTGGCCATGTTGTCCTGGCTGCTGGAGCCATAATTGTACGCCAGTGGAAATCCGTATCCTGCTTAATGGTGGCTGAACTTACACAACACGTAAATTTGGCCTAAACCATGGAAAGAATGCTTGTGTGTAAGGGTGACCATTTACCTAGCTTTCATACCAGGTGGCCCTGTGGACTGAATATACCAGGTCGGTGCAGGCCTCCATCCCTAACCACTCTTAGCTAGTATCTCTTATACCCCCTTCTTCTTTAGGTAGACCCTATCAACTCCTTCTAGCTATGGTCTCAGGCCCTTCTGCCCTACCCTTCTGTTCATATTAATGTAGGCATATTAGTTCTGTTGAATAAGTCTATAATATAACTTTGTTGCTTTTAAGGTGCCGTTGTGGATGCATGCAACTTCTTATGGACTTGGTATGTTCTTCCCACGTTTTATTACTCTTTTGCAATGTTTTTATTTTTGCTTTTTGTAAAGCTTGTATTTGCAATTCTAACCCAGATTTCAAGCATAAGGAATCATTATTACAGCAGACTGTGGAAGAATGATTTTCCTCTACTATGGAACGTAAACATTTCCAATTTAGACGAGAGTTTTCCAACTTTACGGAGGGGATTGTTTTTGACTTTCAAGGGAAAGACTGAGGGGGACTCAGATACAGAGATCTCATCATCTGAATATGAAGGATCAGACAGGGACACGCGTAAAAATCCTCCCAGAAAAGACAGACCTGAAGCACCTGTGCCGACAACAATAGACAGATCCCCTATTATTAAACAGGATTTGACAACTGTTGAATCTGCCTAGTTGCTGACAGGGTTAATTCTAGTGTAGGTCTCACTGACTTCAATGCAAACACCAGCACTAGGTTATCTGATGCTCAGCGCTGGTGTGTCTAGTAAGTCCTATTCAGTTTAGACCCCACATCCCCTACTAGCTGGGTATAGATACAATCTGCAGATAGATAGGTTCTACGTAGTTCTCCCTATGTGGGAGTCATCAGTAGGTATCTACAATTGGGGGTCAGATTTGTCCCTCTAGTGAGAGGCTATAGCTGTTCACAGGACTATTAGACCTTATGTAAATAAATGTGCCATATAGTAATATAGGGATTATCTTATACACTCTGTGTTACTCGCGCCATCCCAGTGAGTGATCTGCAACTATTCACTTGACACCTCCTAGGTCAGCAGGTTTATACCCAGATACTTTTAAATATGGGATATCTGATTATCCTTGTTGTTGGAGAGATGGAGGTGGTTTTCTTCCTTTAATCATACCTACACGAGGGTTCTCTATATTTTAAGCACTGAGCCATTTGCACTTTTGGTTTGCAAAAAACGCCAACTTTAAACTGGCAAATCTGACCACAAATCAAACCTTGATAGTTTCACTCATCTCCGGTCTCAACATACGATGGCGCTACACATTGATAAAACCGCAGTATTCTTGTCATAGCAGGGAAACATGGATGTGGCATCTACACGGGTTGGTGCTGTAGACAGACTTAAAAAAAACATCAAAAAGTAAAAAAAACAACGCAGCCATACAAACCATACAAACTCAAGTTACAGATGATACAAAATGCCAACAGTGAATAAAAGGAAGTCCACAAGGCTTAGAGTCACACAAAGTGCAACAGGGACACCTAGCGGGGAAACACTAAACCTGAATTAGGGACAATGGATGTAATAACAGAGAGAGAAGTGAAAATGCAAAAATGTAAGCTACAAATATAATAGAGTAAAAAAGACCGGTAATATATAAATCAGAAAAAAATTCACTTAATATACAATATGGACAAGGTGAAAATACAAATAAGTGATGTGAAAGACGTGCAAAAATGTGAAAACAAATCACAAGGAAACAAATATTCATGAATACCTGTAATTCACTATAAATACAAATATATGGAGACAGTAATAGATATTGATAACTTTAAATATATACAAAGTAACAAACTATAGATTAAGTAACACCGCCCCCCTTGCTGTCCAACAGGTGTAATTGTAGTAATATTACATATAAAGCATTCTGCATTGCCCACTGCGAGTTATTGCCGGTGACTTGCATTGCATTGTGTATTTGCAGGCTGTGCTGCTCCCCATGACAGGATTACATGCAACTTAATGTATTGCTGTATACGGCAGATCTAACTCCATAGTAAAATCAGGTCACATTGTCAGAAACAAAATAACACAAGGTTCTAAGTAGAGATTCCACAGAATTGTTTTTTGATGGACAATGCAATTTACAATTTACTAACAGAGTTAGTACAGTCAGTAGTTACTCTCCTTAGATAACATATGGATAACTTGTAATGTATGGCAGGTCTATGCATAAGAAATATTACACTCATGTACTCTTGGAGATAAGGAGATATAGTTATGTGTCTTCTTGGAATATCATGACTTATAAATGAATGAATCAAATCGAGGGATTCCATTCAGACGTATACACTCACTTGCAGCCGGTGACTTAGTCTCCTCTGCCCAGGACACACCATGGCTGCAGCTAACATTGGAGTTCCTCTTAGGCCCTAACTCTATGCCATAGGACAAGGGACTCATTTCCTAACTATTGTGCAGTAAGCTACCATTGTCCTCTGCACAATCTCCTTTGTGCCCATCTGTGTTTCTACGTAGCGTTTCGGGGAATACCCCTTTGCCAAGTGTATAACCAATACACACGCACAGCTACCCACTCAGAGTCCACACAGGAAGCCTCATCACTGACGACCTGTAAGGGTACTCGTGTGTATTGGTTATACACTTGACAAAGGGATATTCCCCGAAACGCTACGTAGAGCGTCGTATGTAAGAAATCCTAATAAAGTGTGTGTTTATTCCACATCTACGGAGTAGCGCAGCGTCTTTTCCCACCCTCCAGTCGTTCTTCACATTCGCTTCACCCCATAGGGGTATCGGGTGTTCTTGCTGCTGCTGATCTCCGGTTCTCGAGTTTCTCGGACTGTTAAAAACTTCAAAGCACCACTGAAGGTGACAGACGTCGGTTGCTCAGTACACTACTTGCTGTGTTCATCTGTGTGTCTGACCCCTACTGACAGATAGTCTTTCCTTACATCTACTGAAACATTCAATGGATCATATGGTTGCACACTGGACAAACACATGTTAACTCAGGGCTCCTGTGGTCCCAATGTACTAAACTGTAGAGCGGTATTCCCTTCTCAAGGGTCATAGACAGACTTGTAGCTGAAGCTATCTGAAGTATTTTACCCAATACATTGTTTTATCTCTCTGGTTTCCTTATTCAGATACAGCTAAGTCTCTCTCCTCAGTGTCTACAGCTGGTTGTCTAGGTCACAGACCTGAGATCAGATCAGGACAATGGCTCAGTCCCTTCTCCCATCTATCTATATTCTCTCATCCATCTGTTTTCAGTTTTTGAGCCCTGATAAGAGCTAGATCAGTTGTTAGTAGAAGTCCTTCTGTTATCTTTGTATGTAAATCCAGTGACGTTTAGGACAAGCTCTGCTCTGAGCAAGAATGAGGAACCGGAAGGGAGGCAAGACAGGAGGGCAGCTGAAATCCTGAGATGAGAAAACCGCTTTAAATGCAACCTTAGGGTGCATTCAGACTACGTAACGCCGGGCGTGTATGAGAGCCGTACACGCCGGCATTACGGCAGACTGCCGAACACTTCCCATTCACTTCAATGGGAGCGCTCGTAAACGCCGCAGTCTGCCGTAATGCCGGCGTGTACGGCTCTCATACACGCCCGGCGTTACGTAGTCTGAATGCACCCTTACTCCATATGGGGGCGCTATTGTGTTCAGTGGATGATTTAGGTTTACACTGCAATGACCAGGTATGAAGTTACTGGCAATCCTGAGTGTTTAACTCTTTAGATGCCTCAATCATTTGTGACCACCGTGAAGCAGAAGCCTTCTGTTTCTTCACAAGAGCCATCTGAAGAGTCAAATATTTACCTAAGTCATTAAGAGAATAAAGGTGACTGCCAAATTCTAGAAGCAATTCCTCCTGATTTATGTAACTGCTTATTATTCTTAGTACCTGTATTCTGCACATGCACGAAACTCAGAGGCTCTTGCAGTAATCCAAAGGCTACTGAACAACTCCTAGCAGAGGAGCAGATTTCTATATTATAGTATTGTTCAGAAAAACCTTCTCCAGACAATCATCAGTCAATACAAAAGTCAATACTAAAGGTTAGTGAAAAGAATGATATAGCCAAGAAATTATATCCACTAGTTATCTACTATTTTTTGAGGCAAAAATGTTTTTGTGTGTGGTACAAGTGCTTGCTGTGCGACTTCTTTGACATCGAGATACTAAGAGATTCCCCTGCAGACTATATTAACACAAGGAAGGTGTGGCCTACAGAAATCCATGTACAGAAGAGATCAAAAAGTAGCAGTCCGACATCAATAACCTGATAAATCAGTGTTTTTGGTAGAAGTGATATTTTTACATACAGGGTCGTAACTACCATAGAGGCAGCGGAGGCGGATGCCACATGGCCCGGGCCTTTAGGGGGCCCGGTGACAGCCGCTACCGCTGCAGGGTTTTGGTTTTTTTTAAATAGGCTGTCAGGGCCCCTATTCACTTGCCGATCCTGGCTGGGCCGGGATTGGCAAGTGACACCGCGGGCCCCACAAATACTATCATTATACTCGAGTATAATGATTGGCGGATCGGGAGAGGTAAGGGAACATAACAAACACTGTTACTTACCTCTCCACGATCCTGCCAGGCCTCCTTTCTGACGTCTCTGACGTCACATGAACCCGGCCTGCGTCCCGGGTCCTGTGATGTCTGACGTAATTTCATAAGGACGCCAGCGGAGAAGACAGCGTAGGAGCCGGGGACAGGTAAGAAACAGTAATTTTTTATGTTTTTATTCCTCCGGGTCACCGATTATTATACTCTGGGGTCTGAAAAGACCCCAGAGTATAATAATTGTTTATGGGTGTCCACTATGGGGTATAATACTGTGTGCAGGGGCCAGTAAGGGACATAATACTGTGTGCAGGGGCCACTATGGGGTATAATACTGTGTGCAGGGGCCAGTAAGGGACATAATACTGTGTGCAGGGGCCAGTAAGGGACATAATACTGTGTACAGGGGACACTAATGGACATAATACTGTGTGCAGGGGCCACTATGGGGGATAATACTGTGTGCAGGGGAAACTAATGGACATAATACTGTATGCAGGGGACACTAATGGACATAATACTGTGTGCAGAGGCCACTATGGGGGATAATACTGTGTGCAGGGGCCAGTAAGGGACATACTACTGTGTACAGGGGCCAGTAAGGGACATAATACTGTGTGCAGGGGACACTATGGGGGATAATACTGTGTGCAGGGGACACTATGGGGGATAATACTGTGTGCAGGGGCCAGTAAGGGACATACTACTGTGTACAGGGGCCAGTAAGGGACATAATACTGTGTGCAGGGGACACTATGGGGGATAATACTGTGTGCAGGGGACACTATGGGGGATAATACTGCGTGCAGGGGCCAGTAAGGGACATAATACTGTGTGCAGGTGCAGCTATGGGGGATAATACTGTGTGCAGCGGCCAGTAAGGGACATAATACTGTGTGCAGGGCTTACTAAGGGATGTAATAGAGTGCGGAGGAGGGGGTTGGTCGAGGTCTTCGACGTCGGTGTCGGTTGGGGGGGGGCCCATGTCAAAAGTTCGCCACGGGGCCCTGCCATTCCTAGTTACGCCACTGTCTACATAGTAAATAATTTACATGTAAGTGTAGCAGCTAAAAACCACAGCCAACAATATGGACACGCAAGATGCTCATTCTGAGTGATTGTTAGGATAGCGGTTGCAGTGCCGAGCCAATAGTGAGAACCAGTACTAGACACACTGATCAAAATGGAAAACACAGCGCTGAGCATCCATCACCTCCAGGGCCGCATCAACTCCAACCCAACAATGGGGATCACCAGAGCCCCAGATGGTGGGGATGGACTTGGCGGCACTGCTGGGCAGGTTGGGAAACGCGAAACACAGAGCGCACCACAAATCACAACAGAACCAGAAACTGGGAACTTTTACCAGCAGAGCTTCAGAATAGAGGTGCAGGTCCAAGAAACCTGAAAGCAGCAATGGCGGTAGTCAGCAGGTGGCAGCAGAGGATCCAAAGTGTAGTCGTCCAAACCGGGCCATCAAAGTGAGGGCAGTGCTGTACAGAGGGTAATCCAGAGGGAAGGTCAGGCAGGCCGAATCGGTAACAGGAGTGCAAAGCAGCACAAAATCGAGTTCAGGGAGCAGAGATGTAAAGGCAAGACGAGGTCATAAACAGGAGCAGGCACAGTACAAAATGAGAAAGCAGAGGCCGAGTCAGAAGTCGAAGCAAGGATCAGAAACGAGGCAATCAAATACAGTAGAGAAAATGTTTACTATCAGGAACACAGGAGGAAACACTGAATAGGCAGCAGCGGTCCAGAACAAGTCCCATCCTTAAATAGGCTCCGACCCACTGCTAGGCCTGAAAAACCGGAAGTCCCTGGTCCGTCTCAGGAATAGACCGGCAACCCCCGCACACCACTGCGAGGTTCTGGCTTGCCTCATGAGACTCGGAAGCAGGGAACCCGGGAGCGCAGAGAGGAGAGGCTCCGGCCCTACTCCTAACAGTAATTGAATCATCCATTAAAAAAGACTTGTTCAAAATAATAGCAGTGAAGGGTTAAATTTTAGCAATAGTTTCCCACTATTGGTGGGGGCTCCTTTTGCATGAATGACGACATCAATGCAGCAATGTGGCTTGGAGGGATCATCCTGTGGTACTGCAGAGGTGTTGTGAAAGCCCAGGTTGCTTTGACAGCAGCCTTCCACTCATCGGCATTGTTGGGTCTGGGGTCTCTCATGTTCCTCCTGACAATACCCCATAGATCAGGGGTGCCCAATACGTCGATCGCGATCTACTGGTAGATCGCAAAAGACGTATGGGTCGATCGCGGGATGCAGGAATCCCTGGTGTCTGCTTGCTCACAGTGCAGGCTGAGAGTCATCTCATGACACTGGCAGGCGGGGCTGCTGCAGCCCCAGCCTGCCAGTGTCCAGAGATAACTCTCAGCCTGCGCTGTGAACAGACAGTGGGGATCCCTGGGCGGCCACAGCACGCCGTCTCCTGCTCTCACGATCCGCTCGGACCCGCCCACATGCCCCATCCCGCCCATAAGCCCACCCGCTCCTGCCAATAAGCCCGCCCCGTCCCCGTCCACAGGCCCGCCCCCGCCCACCCTAGTAGATCTTTTGCCTTGGTCAGCTAACAAAGTGGCTCACAAACTGAAAAAGTGTGAGCACCCCTGCCATAGATTGTCTATGGGGCGAAGGACAGGCAAATTTGTTGGCCAATCAAGCACAGTGACACTTTGATACCAAGTCTTGGTACTTTTGGCAGTGTGGATAGGTTGTGGTTCGCAAAAAAACGCAAACTTTGAACTTTCAAATCTGAGCACAAATCAAACCTTAAAAGTTTCACTCATCTCTAGTCTCACCATACATTGAAACCACTGATAAAACTGCCGTATTCATGTCATAGCAGGGAAACATGGATGTAGCATCTACACGGTTTGGTGCTGTAGACAGACTTAAAAAAACATCAAAAAGTAAAAAAACAACACAACCATACAAAATATACAAAGAGTTAATGTCAAGTTAGAGATGAAGAACTGTAAGGGAAAAATGCCAACAGTGAATAACACGAAGTCCACAAGGCTTAGAGTCACACAAAGTGCAAAAGGGACACCTAGCGGGGAAACACTAAACCTGTATTAGGGATAATGGATGTAATAACAGAGAGAGAAGTGAATGTCACCGTAACATGTAACATACAAATATAGTAGAGTAAAAAGGAGCGGTAGTATATAAATCCGAAATACATTCACTTAATATACAATATGGACAAGGTGAAAGTACAAATAAGTGATGTGAAAGAAGTGCAAAAATGTGAAAAAAAATCACAATATTCTTGAACACCTGTAATTCAATATAAAACACTTATATATGGAGACAGTAATAGATACAGATAACTGTAAATATATACAAAGTAACAAACTAGAGATTAAAAATGGGAAAAATTGGAACAGATTGCATCGGGGATCACAAGAGTTTAGTGACGTCTCTGGAGAAAGGATTTTCTGCTGTTTAGTATTGGGACAATGTTCCTCTTACTTCTCAAGATGGTGAATGACAGGCTGCGGTGTACACTGTGGTATATCAGCCACTGCAGGGAGAGCTTCACCTATATTCTAAGAGTATGGACCTGGAGCTATATCATGTTACCCTCCTATACACTTAGCTTTGCAAAAAAAAACAAACAATAGATCACATTACCTCGGCAGATCTTGCAAATATTACTTTTTACTCCTGAGGAAGGTGCAGGCACTTCACCTATAAAGATTATAAAGAAAAGATACAATTTTAACATCATTAATACATTTCAGTCATTCTATAAACCATAATAGTAATAATAATAATAATAATAATAATAATTTTATATCGCTCCATACATATTCCTTACAATTTCTCTTCCATTCTTGGCTTTGGCTCAGAAACCACAGTAAAATCTACAATAAAAAGCTGCGTTTCTGCAACGTGGGGCCTCAGAATAATAAAATAGGACATTTTTTTTCGAACTTTACTTGGTTTTTATTTTACTTTTTATTTTTATCCATTTGCCTTCTTTTCTTTTTTTTAACTGTGGGACTAAATCTGCATAAAGTATTGCTCAGTATAGAGTAGTGAGTATAAACACAAGGAGGTATATAAGATGGGGACCGCGATATGTATCACTATCTATCTGATGAAGGAGAATGGAGTGATATCTGCACCCTGGGACAACATGACTATCCTACTCTCATATAGGGTGACGCTAGCCCAGGTATAAGAACCCATATTAATAAGTAACGAGAAATCACTGCGTGCAAAACTGACCTCAGATGTTTTTGCAGGTAACTGAGGACCTTGTGACTTCCCTATGCAGGCGCCAGTTTCGTCATTTTCTAGGACACCATGCACAGCATAAGCAGACAAACAGGTGACTTTATTTAAATTGGCTGCGCTACTATACATAAGAGGAAAAAAGCTTGACGTCTCAGAAGTCCCATAGCAAACCTTTGAGCAAAAGCCAGCCAGACATTATAATTCAAGAGTACGGTTTAGCCCGCCGGCTGAGGTGGAGATGGCAAACATCTAATGACAGTAAATCGCCCACTAGGATCCTGTTCTTTAGTAAGCTTTATACCTTGGAAGATGTTATTATTAAGTTTTATATCTTAAAGGGGAACGAGAGAAGAAGTCTATGGGAGCTGAGGTGATGGATCTGCACCCGGTCAGTGTTGTGTATAGTAGGGGAATTGGAAGTGACCCCATACAGCTGATCAGTAGGGTGACTGGCTCTCATCCCCTCAACAATCAGATACTTATGGCCGATCCCAAGCACAGGCCGTAAATCCCTATAACGTGAACACCTCCTTTAAGTCAGAACTACGTATATGCTGGAAAGCTTCTTCATGCAGAGAAGATGTTATAGCGAACTATTCCTTCAGTGACCAGAACCATTAAAAGTAATAGAGGACTTAACTTTACTGTTCAGAGCAATATGAGGGTGGGATATATAATAAGATATATAATAAGAATAGGGTTTTATTATTTATTTTGTAGAACAGTATTTTGGGGTTTGTTTGTTTTTTTGAATTTTCTTAAATTGTTTATTTTATTTGTATCTTTACACTTTTTTGGCTCCACTAGGAGGCTTTTATTTCCAGCTTTGCCTTTGTGACTGTAAAGTACTGACTGTATATAAAACGTACAGATATCTGGATCAGACATAACTATGCTAAAGTTTGTCTGGGCAAAAAAATAATTTAAAAAAGGGCCTGGGATGGTGAAAAAATAAAAATACACCAGTGCTCCGGTGTGCTCCTAGCATGGGCCTTCTGCCGGGCTTATTAGGGGGTTAAATTTTTGAAGTGGGCCCACAAATGTTTTGAAAAGGCCTTGGTAGTCTAAATTCGGGCGGGTTCACACTACCATTATTTAAGGTCTGTTGCTCTCATCCATCACAGGATGGCTCCACCCACATTG
Organism: Leptodactylus fuscus; assembly: GCF_031893055.1. NCBI lineage: Eukaryota > Metazoa > Chordata > Amphibia > Anura > Leptodactylidae > Leptodactylus > Leptodactylus fuscus. The sequence goes on along the minus strand of NC_134269.1, from coordinate 204,094,866 downwards.
GCAGAAAGAGGTGAGCAAAACGCAGAATAGAATATATGGTACGTGTTTAACTGAAGAACAGACTGTGCGCCAAATATAGACTACATTATCCGCCATCTTCACCAGAAAACTAGCATAGATGGGTAGAATTGGTGAATGTCAGATCACAATGAAAGTGGTAGTGGTCGTTTCAAGGGGCGTTGTCTTTGTAAAAGGGGGTAGCTATGAATGCGGCAATTTATCGACAAAGAATTTTGTGATAGTATGTTAAAACGAGCATCAAAAAATTAACTTGTAAGCAGAGCCATTGAAATTAATGTGTTCTAAAAACTACACACAGTATAAATCTATACGGTAAATGTAGCAGCAAATCTATGACAAACCACAACACACAGGGCAGGCTAGCGGTCTAAGAAATACAGCATCTGTAGAGAGGATAAGTGACAGCTGAAAGACCATTGAGGAGGCCGAGAAGACACAGAGAGAGGACAGGTGATGTATTCTAGATTTTCTTCTTTTATTGGGTGAGAGCCAGTAGTCAGGGATATGCCGGGAGGGGTAGATTTCTCTTTGTACCCCTCTGAAAAATTTCCTCTAATAGCCCGTAATATTTTGGACATGCTTAAACTTGTAGTTTACTCCTTTTATGTTCCCATAACACTGTCATCTGACATTGCATAATAAGCACCTGGACATGCTGGGACTTGTAGTTATCTCTACTTCACAAATATTGGGTCAGTAGTGAGGCATTATACTATATTGGGTGAGTAGTGAGACATTATACTATATATTGGGTCAGCAGTGAGGCATTATACTGTATTGGGTCAGTAGTGAGACATTATACCATATTGGGTCAGTAGTGAGACATTATACTATATATTGGGTCAGCAGTGAGGCATTATACTATATTGGGTCCGCAGTGAGGCATTATACTATATTGTGTCAGTAGTGAGACATTATACTATATTGGGTCAGCAGTGAGACATTATACTATATTGGGTCAGCAGTGAGGCATTATACTGTATTGGGTCAGTAGTGAGACATTATACTATATTGGGTCAGTAGTGAGACATTATACTATATTGGGTCAGTAGTGAGACATTATACTATATTGGGTCAGCAGTGAGACATTATACTATATTGGGTCAGTAGTGAGACATTATACTATATTGGGTCTGCAGTGAGACATTATACTGTATTGGGTCAGTAGTGAGACATTATACTATATTGGGTCAGTAGTGAGACATTATACTATATTGGGTCAGCAGTGAGACATTATACTATATTGGGTCAGCAGTGAGGCATTATACTGTATTGGGTCAGTAGTGAGACATTATACTATATTGTGTCAGCAGTGAGGCATTATACCATATTGGGTCAGTAGTGAGACATTATACTATATATTGGGTCAGCAGTGAGGCATTATACTATATTGGGTCAGCAGTGAGGCATTATACTGTATTGGGTCAGTAGTGAGGCATTATACTATATTGGGTCAGTAGTGAGGCATTATACTATATTGGGTCAGTAGTGAGGCATTATACTATATTGGGTAAGTAGTGAGGCATTATACTATATTGGGTCAGTAGTGAGGCATTATACTATATTGGGTCAGTAGTGAGGCATTATACTATATTGTGTCAGCAGTGAGGCATTATACTATATTGGGTCAGTAGTGAGGCATTATACTATATTGTGTCAGCAGTGAGGCATTATACTATATTGAGTCAGTAGTGAGGCATTATACTATATTGGGTCAGTAGTGAGGCATTATACTATATTGGGTCAGTATTGAGGCATTATACTATATTGGGTCAGTATTGAGGCATTATACTATATTGTGTCAGCAGTGAGACATTATACTATATTGGGTCAGTATTGAGGCATTATACTATATTGTGTCAGCAGTGAGACATTATACTATATTGGGTCAGTAGTGAGGCATTATACTATATTGTGTCAGCAGTGAGACATTATACTATATTGGGTCAGTATTGAGGCATTATACTATATTGGGTCAGTAGTGAGGCATTATACTATATTGGGTCAGCAGTGAGACATTATACTATATTGGGTCAGTAGTGAGGCATTATACTATATTGTGTCAGCAGTGAGACATTATACTATATTGGGTCAGTATTGAGGCATTATACTATATTGGGTCAGCAGTGAGGCATTATACTATATTGGGTCAGCAGTGAGACATTATACTATATTGTGTTAGCAGTGAGGCATTATACTATATTGGGTCAGTAGTGAGGCATTATACTATATTGGGTCAGTAGTGAGGCATTATACTATATTGGGTCAGCAGTGAGACATTATACTATATTGTGTCAGCAGTGAGGCATTATACTATATTGGGTCAGTAGTGAGGCATTATACTATATTGTGTCAGCAGTGAGGCATTATACTATATTGGGTCCGCAGTGAGGCATTATACTATATTGGGTCAGCAGTGAGGCATTATACTATATTGGGTCAGTAGTGAGGCATTATACTATATTGGGTCAGTAGTGAGGCATTATACTATATTGGGTCAGTAGTGAGGCATTATACTATATTGGGTCAGTAGTGAGGCATTATACTATATTGGGTCAGTAGTGAGACATTATACTATATTGTGTCAGCAGTGAGACATTATACTATATTGGGTCAGCAGTGAGGTATTATACTATATTGGGTCAGTAGTGAGACATTATACTATATTGGGTCTGCAGTGAGGCATTATACTATATTGGGTCAGTAGTGAGGCATTATACTATATTGGGTCAGTAGTGAGGCATTATACTATATTGGGTCAGTAGTGAGGCATTATACTATATTGGGTCAGTAGTGAGGCATTATACTATATTGGGTCAGTAGTGAGGCATTATACTATATTGTGTCAGCAGTGAGGCATTATACTATATTGGGTCCGCAGTGAGGCATTATACTATATTGGGTCAGCAGTGAGGCATTATACTATATTGGGTCAGTAGTGAGGCATTATACTATATTGGGTCAGTAGTGAGGCATTATACTATATTGGGTCAGTAGTGAGGCATTATACTATATTGGGTCAGTAGTGAGGCATTATACTATATTGGGTCAGTAGTGAGACATTATACTATATTGTGTCAGCAGTGAGACATTATACTATATTGGGTCAGCAGTGAGGTATTATACTATATTGGGTCAGTAGTGAGACATTATACTATATTGGGTCTGCAGTGAGGCATTATACTATATTGGGTCAGTAGTGAGGCATTATACTATATTGGGTCAGTAGTGAGGCATTATACTATATTGGGTCAGTAGTGAGACATTATACTATATTGGGTCAGTAGTGAGGCATTATACTATATTGGGTCAGTAGTGAGGCATTATACTATATTGGGTCAGTAGTGAGACATTATACTATATTGGGTCTGCAGTGAGGCATTATACTATATTGGGTCAGTAGTGAGGCATTATACTATATTGGGTCAGCAGTGAGGCATTATACTATATTGGGTCTGCAGTGAGGCATTATACTATATTGGGTCAGTAGTGAGGCATTATACTATATTGGGTCAGTAGTGAGGCATTATACTATATTGGGTCAGTAGTGAGGCATTATACTATATTGGGTCAGTAGTGAGGCATTATACTATATTGGGTCAGCAGTGAGGCATTATACTATATTGGGTCTGCAGTGAGGCATTATACTATATTGGGTCAGTAGTGAGGCATTATACTATATTGGGTCAGTAGTGAGGCATTATACTATATTGGGTCAGTAGTGAGGCATTATACTATATTGGGTCAGTAGTGAGACATTATACTATATTGGGTCAGTAGTGAGGCATTATACTATATTGGGTCAGTAGTGAGGCATTATACTATATTGGGTCAGTAGTGAGGCATTATACTATATTGGGTCAGCAGTGAGACATTATACTATATTGGGTCAGCAGTGAGACATTATACTGTATTGGGTCAGTAGTGAGGCATTATACTATATTGGGTCAGTAGTGAGGCATTATACTATATTGGGTCAGTAGTGAGACATTATACTATATTGGGTCAGTAGTGAGGCATTATTCCATGTGGAGGTCTCTGTGGGTCATTATTTAACATTTCCATATTAACATTTTTCCTTAAATCTCCTTAGCATTCAATAACTCCTAGCAATATGGTAGATGGACGGTATTATTCTACTGTATCAGCGTGACACATCAGGGCTCGTTCACATCTGCGCTTGGTCTCCGTTCTGCAGGTTTCCATTTCCTGCACAAAACAGAGCAGGAGACGGAAAGCTGCAGGACTCTTTCACACCTATTCATTTGAATGGGTGAGAAAGCTGTCCGTATGTGAGCGCCGGTGAGCGTTTTATGCTCTCAGCCATGAAACCGGCTTTTTTAAACGAGACACAGAGTCGGACATGCAGTACTCTGTGTCCGGTTTTAAAAAAAACAGTTTTGTGGTGGAGAGCATAAAACATTCACTGGCGCTCACGGTCGAACCCGGTCTGACAGGTTTCCGTCTTGTGCATGCAGAAGACGGAAACCTGAAAACGGAGTCCGGGCGCTGGTGTGAACCCAGCGTCACTCTGACCTAGTGTAACAATTTATTGTATCCACTGGTTGTCCACTAGAGTCTCGTTTTTACAACCCTTTAGGGCAGGGACAGGGAACCTTCGGCTCTCCAGCTGTTACAAAACTACAACTCCCAGCATGCATACTTGCTCTGCTGTTCTTGGAACTCCCAAGGAAGTGAATGGAGCATGTTGGGAGTTGTAGTTTCACAGCAAGGATCCCTACCCCTGCTCTAGGGTAATTTTTATTTTTTTTTTCATCTAGATTGTGAGCCCCATATAGGGATCACAATGTACATTTTTTTTCCTATCAGTATGTCTTTGTAGAATGGGAGGAAATCCCAACATACAACATACAAACTCCTTGCAGATGTTGTTCCTAGCAGGATTGGAACCCAGGACTCCAGCGCTGCAAAGCTAACCACTGAGCCACCATGTTGCCCCCGCTCTAGGGTAAATTTAAAGGGGTTGTGCAGGACTAGAACACATGGCTGCTATATTCTTCTCAGGAAATGACCTCATGGCCGTTGCTCCCATAACAATGCTACAGTTCATTCCCATTAAAATGAATGAGACTGAACTACAACATATCCATGTGACCGACAGATGTGATGTCACTTCCTGAGAAACAGAAGTCGCCATATTTTCTAATCCTGAACTCCTTTAAATTCAGCAGATACATTGCAAGAAATTGAATTCCATGTGCAGACGGCAGGAGCGGCTCAACTCTGATGTATGGAACACATTGCAATTCTATTCCTTCACGTGCACAAAATGTCAGCAAGATCATGGCACAGTTCTTCTAAGGACCTAACCAGATGACAATGTGTGCTCCGTGTAATACAGGATATGTGGTGGCCGAATGTCCAGAGCTGAGCTGGTTATATTATATGTATTATATTATTATATAGTATGTGTTATTTATCTATAATGTGTTAATGAGCCTTTCCTGCAGATATCTCTGGAACCAGGGCGGATACTGGCAAAACTGGAAGTGCACTGTCAGCTTTGCAATGGTATATACAGTCCTATGAAAAAGTTTGGGCACCCCTATTAATCTTAATCATTTTTAGTTCTAAATATTTTGGTATTTGCAACAGCCATTTCAGTTTGATATATCTAATAACTGATGGACACAGTAATATTTCAGGATTGAAATGAGGTTTATTGTACTAACAGAAAATGCGCAATATGCATTAAACCAAAATTTGACCGGAGCAAAAGTATGGGCACCTCAACAGAAAAGTGACATTAATATTTAGTAGATCCTCCTTTTGCAAAGATAACAGCCTCTAGTCGCTTCCTGTAGCTTTTAATCAGTTCCTGGATCCTGGATAAAGGTATTTTGGACAAACAATTCAAGTTCAGTTAAGTTAGATGGTCGCCGAGCATGGACAGCCCGCTTCAAATCATCCCACAGATGTTCAATGATATTCAGGTCTGGGGACTGGGATGGCCATTCCAGAACATTGTAATTGTTCCTCTGCATGAATGCCTGAGGATTTGGAGCGGTGTTTTGGATCATTGTCTTGCTGAAATATCCATCCCCGGCGTAACTTCAATTTCGTCACTGATTCTTGAACATTATTCTCAAGAATCTGCTGATACTGAGTGGAATCCATGCGACCCTCAACTTTAACAAGATTCCCGATGCCGGCATTGGCCACACAGCCCCAAAGCATGATGGAACCTCCACCAAATTTTACAGTGCATGTGTTTTTCTTGGAATGCTGTTTCTTTTTGGACGCCATGCATAACGCCTTTTTTTTATAACCAAACAACTCAATTTTTGTTTCCAAAATGAAGCTGCCTTGTCCAAATGTGCTTTTTCATACCTCAGGCAACTCTATTTGTGGCGTACGTGCAGAAACGGCTTCTTTCTCATCACTCTCCCATACAGCTTCTATTTGTGCAAAGTGCGCTGTATAGTTGACCGATGCACAGTGACACCATCTGCAGCAAGATGATGCTGCAGCTCTTTGGAGGTGGTCTGTGGATTGTCCTTGACTGTTCTCACCATTCTTCTTCTCTGCCTTTCTGATATTTTTCTTGGCCTGCCACTTCTGGGCTTAACAAGAACTGTCCCTGTGCTCTTCCATTTCCTTACTATGTTCCTCACAGTGGAAACTGACAGGTTAAATCTCTGAGACAGCTTTTTGTATCCTTCCGCTGAACAACTATGTTGAACAATCTTTGTTTTCAGATCATTTGAGAGTTGTTTTGAGTAGCCCATGATGCCACTCTTCAGAGGAGATTCAAATAGTAGAACAACTTGCAATTGGCCACCTTAAATACCTTTTCTCATGATTGGATACACCTGGCTATGAATTTCAAAGCTCACTGAGGTTACAAAACCAATTTTGTGCTTCAGTAAGTCAGTAAAAAGTAGTTAGGAGTATTCAAATCAATAAAATGATAAGGGTGCCCATACTTTTGCACCGGTCAAATTTTGGTTTAATGCATATTGTGCATTTTCTGTTAGTACAATAAACCTCATTTCAATCCTGAAATATTACTGTGTCCATCAGTTATTAGATATATCAAACTGAAATGGCTGTTGCAAACACCAAAATATTTAGAACTAAAAATGATTAAGATTAATAGGGGTGCCCAAACTTTTTCATAGGACTGTAGATAACAGTCCCAATCTCAGAGGACATGGAAGGTCCTTGGTAATTTTTAATACATATATCTAAAACAGAGTTACATTTTATATTTGTAGTTTGTTTTAATTTACTATATTCATTTATACCAAAACTTTAGGTTTTTCTGAATTGAGCCTTTGGTCAGGGGGAGGGAATCTAACCAACACCTTACTCACAAGCCTGGTAAAGGTTCGGGTGAAGGTACTGCCGGATCAAGCTGGTAAAGAGGTGAGAGCAATAACTATTGTTATAATCCTTAACCCACTAGTAGACCCCGCAGGAGGGGGTGTTACATGTCTATTTAGAGACCCAGTGGCACTGTCAAGGCAAATACAGTATATACAATGGGACATAAGTTTAGCAGTGTCCACTGGGACGTTGCACTTAGGCCCTATTCACATCTGCGTTCGGGGAGTCTGCTTGGTGACCCCCCCTGAGCGGAAACCTGCAGACACCATAGACTACAATGGGGTCCATGTGGTTTCCACTCGGTTTCTGCACAAAACATGTGGAGAGAAAAAGTGCTACTTGAAGGACTGTTCTTTCTGCATGTTTTATGCGGAAACCACACTGACCCCATTATAATATACAAACAACATGGTTAGAGAATTAAACCCAACCCTGAGAATTCCATCATAAATAGATGTGGTTGGAAATGAAACATAAGCACCCCACCATCATGTGTACCTGACTGAATATGAAGATAATGAACCCACACACATAAACACTAACAGGAGGTACTGTTAGTACTCTTCCCTCATAGATTGTAAGCCCTCGCGGGCAGGGCCCTCTACTCCACTGTGCCAGTCGGTCATTGTTAGTATTATATCTACCTGCATATTCTGTGTACTGAATGTAACCCCCAAATGTAAAGCACCATGGAATTAATGGTACTATATAAATAAACAATAATAATAATAATGATATTAGTGCTTATAGGTTTCTGTTCGAGAGGGTCCCCAAGCGCACTCCCCAAATGGAAACCCGAACTGGAATCATTGACCTTTGACCTCTCTAAGTGAATTCCTTTTGTCCTTAAATGTTACTACACTTTCTATCTCTCCCCTCTACGAGAGTAAATTTGCAAACATGTTTGCAGATTTGTAACAAAAGTTGCCTTGAAAAATCTGGAGTAAACAAATGTAGGAAAATGACTAAACTATAAGAGGATTGCAATAAAGAGCCGGAGCCGTGTGCAGTTCTACTCGTCTATTTTATTCATTTTAGTGATTAGAGAAAGTAAATCCTGGAGATTTCTGTAACAGAAACAACGGCATTGCTTTAAGAGAGGAAAAGAATCATCTGAAAATTACAGGATAGATATGTTCTTGACTTCACGTCCATTTCTTGGTGAAGAAAATCGCTGAAGTGCCTGGAATATACAAAACAGATTCGGATCATCATCTAAACCATCAGCAGACATAGGGACGGATTCCATAAAACTAGACTGATAAAGACATTCTATAGATCAGATACAAAGTCAGACTAGCCTAGAACGGATTCATATTCTGCTATACATAGTTATATTCACTGCTATTATTTATCTATTATTTAAGTCCCTCACAAGGCTCCGGCTATAGTCACATGACTAATGGCTGTGCGATGTCACACGCCAACATTACAGTCAATTCAAGTGAATGGAGGCTTTTCACATCACAGCTGTTGTAGAGGTACCAGGGACTCCATAACTCCAATAAGGGCTTTACATGTAATATTACACCTGGGTAATTCTTCATATGGCACATGCAGGTAGACCTCAAATGGGAATGCAGGGGCATAGGGTGCTATAGGGGGTATGGTACAAAATTGTCTGAATTTACATGAAGTAAAAGAAAGAAGAGACAGAAGAGGAGGTAAAATGAATATCAGTGAGAAATCTACATTACTTTGCTGCCATTATGATTTGTATTCAGTCTGTATCACGTAAGTCACATTTCAAGCGTTTAATATAGAAATATTATAGAAGAAAAAGACTTTACCTTTAATTAGGGGTAATGGTGAATCACTAACCACCAAGAAGCCCACCATTAATAGAACCACCGACAGCCCCAGTCACTCCACCAAGTACACCCAAAGTATTACCAAGGACTGAGTCCAGCATCCCCATAACTGTCTCCTTCAGGTCACCAAGTACGTCGTCCTGTAAAAGAAAAGAAAGATATATAATTACACGTCTTTGTAATTGACCAGAAGTAAACAGAATAAGGACAGCAATGGATCCTTTATTGCCATAAGTGAACACTATATAATTGGATGTCCTGTCATTTAGCGAATCTGTTAATCAGTTCATTAATCTTGTGGCCATAAAATGACATCTGAGCTTCCCTATAAAGCAGACCTAAACCTGCAAACAACTTATTATTTTCCGGCAGCATTTTTACCATGAATACATTATGTAATATACAGATGTTTCTCCTTTTTGGGATTTAGGACATAAGTAAGGTAAGTGAGACAACAGAGCCGCCATGTATATCTGTCCCTGGACTAACAGAGGGCCCTCGGTATTATCTATCCAGTCTTCTCTACATTTATGATATTGGGAAGACCTTTCCTTGTTTATGACTGATTGCGGTGTGTAATAGTAATGTATAGTGCGGTGTATGTCTATACCTTGAAGGTGTCTTTTATATTACTGGTTTTTTGGGAAAGGTTTGGGTCTGAGTACGGGGAATGTGACAGTAGACTGTTGGTTTTAGGTACCTTTGAGAGTTCTGCCCTCCGTTTTATGTCTTTCTCTATCTTTTAAGTATCTATTACAGGTTACGTATTACATTGCTCAATATCGCTGCTCTGAGGCCAAACAGAAAAGCCGGCCAGTAATTAGCAGTAATCGCAGGCACCCGCTGATTATCAAATGGCAAGTACAGGCTCATCATGGATAGAAAGATCATCCATATAGAAAAGACAATATAACAGTGCAATTACCTTATCAGCGAGCACTTTCTTAAATACAGCGGTAGTATTATGGCCGTCATCAGTAATCATCTTTCCCTGTAAAAACAAACAGCAATTTATGATTATTGTCTAGAGATGAATTCTGTTTTCTGGCTATGTATATAGTTATAGATATAAGATTTAGCAAACTTTCATGGCTGAGGTGACAATATCCATCTCTGCCATCACCTGAGACTGTTCTAGTCTATAACCATAAGCTCTATACAAGTAAGTAGTAGTTATGGAAATAGCACAGCAAGCAATTGTATATAGTTATAGTATATAAGGTGTATAGTTGATGCTAAGCATCTAAGCTTATGCCCCCATACAGTTCACTGGTCCCTTATATCACTATTCAGTACAATATCCTCCTTATAACCCCATATGATTCCCCTATACAGTACAATGGCCCTCTTTTGCCCCCATATAATGGCTCCCATACAGTGGCCTATTTGCCTCCATTCAGTAACCCTTTATTCTCCATATATTCACCCCTTATGTCCACATACAGTACAATGACACCTACTACCCCCATATAATGGCCTCTCATTCCCCCATACACTACACAGCCCCTTTACTCCCCCATATAATGCTCTTTTATGCCCCATACAGTACAGTTCCCCTTTATTCTCTAATATAATGCTGCCTTACATTCCCATACAGCACAGTGGCTCCTTATGCCGCCATATAATGACCCCTAATCCCCCATGCAGTAAGATGCCCCCTTACGCCGGCCCCCCAGTTGTCAGGGTGCTAGTAGAGGACACATGTAACCAATGGAGAGGATCTACCACCTCCCTAGTGACAACAGCTGATTGGTCGGGGGTCCGAGAGCTGGATCCCACCATGGATTGGATATTGATTCCTTATGATCGGCAAATCAATTATTCAAACCTGGGAATCCCCTTATCCAAAATAGCCAATGGAAAAATGACATTCAGTAATAAACATATGGAAATCATATAGTCCTAAATGTTTTACTCATATATAACAATAACTAGAGTAACATATAGAGATAGATTACCACTACGCGGCATACAGCTTCCATAAGATTGTCTGGATCTACATTAACAAGTCCAGCATCACCAGTATTACCAGTCTGTAATAAATAACATATTGTATTAATATATCACATGACAAATATATAATGTAGCCTGAGAGATATAATACACTGTCATTACAAACAGAAGAATTCTGACAATCCCTTTGAAAACAAAATTTCATTCGGTATAATTCCGGATTGCGTATGGGCTTTAGTGAACTATTTTAACCCCTTCCTGCTGTGAAACAGGTGAAGTGAAACAGGTATTTCTTTATAATATAGGAGCCACATTGAAAAAGTGTGTTGTCTGTGTGCTCACCGCGCCAAAAATATGTCAAAAATCAGGTCGCGCACTAAAAAAACCCTATTTCATTGAAAACACAAAAAAAATACAAGCATTGAGTATATAAGTGCAATAAAGTATAGATAGTAGATAATGTAGATAAAGTATCAAAGAAAAAGTGATGCATTGGTGTAGAAATATATGATGGCATCCAAAATGCAGCAGAACTTATTAAAAATTAGAAATTGTTTATCTTTATGATGGAAACTACAGATGTTACGTCTGCGCATGTGCTGGGTCGGTGGTAAAGCAGCATTGATGATATCCACGTGCCATCCACGCCTTCACAGCCCTATTCACTTTCTTCACTTTGCCGGGTGACATAATGGACAGACATAGGTCCTGATTTTTTCCCTGGGCCCCTTACATACCCCTTGTAAGTAACTGGTGTCAGATGACTTATGTCATGTTATCAATGCGAAATTCCTCTAAATTATGATAAGAGAAATAGTAGAGTGACCTGTGAGGTCAATGCCGTATGATCTCTAATAGTGAGTTATATGAACAGTGTAAAAAGAGCTTAGAGAAAACATAAGTTCACATTACCACAAAAGCATTTTTGAGCATATTTTTATCCTTTTCAGAAATGCCCAAGCGAGATAACTAAAATGCAAATAAAAACACATCCAATTACATCAATATTAAGATAACTAAAACATAATATTAGAAAAACATAGTTTCTTTCTCTTGTAGCCAAGTAGTTTCTGGGATTGTGGCTCAGCCATTTCCGGTGGTCGCCCTGTATCAGACACAGATGTGAATATAACTGAGCCTATTTCTGCAGCAGAGGATATACTTAGAAGATCTTAGGCTGCAGGGTGTGACCTCTTATTTCTAGGCTTCTCAAGCCGGTTGCACACGACCCGGTAGCCCACTGACCATTCATACGGTTGTGTGCATGGGGGGTTTAGGCTAAGGCCACACATAGAAGAACATGCTAGAATCCCATCCACCTTGCAGTGACTGTAAAATGTTGTGGGTTTTTCCGTGGCGTCTACGTGGGGCCCCAGCCTGATGTTATTTGTTTAAATAGGATGTGATTAAAAATGGCTGGCCAGAGCTAGAGAACCCAGGAGCAAGTGATTTACTTTATAGCACTTCTACATACAGTATAGAGCAGGGGTAGGCAAGCTTTGGCACTCCAGATTTGTAAAACTACAACTCCCAGCATGCAAACTTGCTCTGCTGTTCTTGGAACTCCTTGGAAGTGAATGGAGCATGCTGGGAGTTGTAGTTTCACAGCAGCTGGAGGGTCGAAGGTTGCCGACCCCTGGTATAGATTACAGCACAAATGTATAGCAATACACAAATTCTTCCTCACCACTTCATCAGAAAGTTCGCCAACAGCGCAAGCCTTGATGTCAGCCGCCAGATCCTATAGCAAAGATAAAATATTTTAGTACATTGCATACCCATGCTGTATAACAATCTATTCCTAGTACTGTGTATAGTATAAGAGATAATAAGACATTACAGATGACCTTCAGCTCCGCTGGGCACTCTGCTAACGTATCACTCCTTTCTATAGTTATTTCTAGAGTCACCCTAGGCTGTGTTAGAACTAGAGACGTCCCTTTAAATATTGTTTTTCTGATTAATAGATTGTATACAAATATATACAGGGAAAGAAATATGGGATTCTGCAGGTAATAAATTAAGCTACAGTGTAATGTTGTAAGGCTGAGTCATATTACCAGAGCGTCCAGGGCCGTCTTGATAAGACATTTCAGTTCTTCTGACTTGAGCGAGCCTTTTCTCTAGAAAATAAAGATAAAAATAAAAACATGAGGACGGTAGAGAAAATGTGCAGCACACCATGAAATCTATCAGGTAAATTGTAACGTAGAATTTACAGTATATATAGGAGTCAAAAAACTGTATGTAAATGCATGTAGGAAACAGGATAGATATAGATAGATAGATAGATAGATAGATAGATAGATAGATAGATAGATAGGAGATAGATAGAATTTACAATCTACAGTTAAAAAGTAAAAAAAAAAAAAAATAACTACATTTACCTGGAGGCTTGCATATTTATGAATCGTAAGAATAACCATACTGGCCAAAACTTCAGCTTCGGTACGCTAAAAGGAAGATATAAGTGACACATAAAGTAACCATTAAGATACATAAGTACGTTCTTGTTACAATGTTTATATCCAGTACTTGCTATCAGGTTTCCCCTACAGGTAAGCTCTCGAGCATGTGACATGGCATTTGGATTTTTGTGCCTGTGAATTTGCCCTACAATAGTCATGTGTGTCTGTGTGTAAGTTCCTTTGCCTGTCTTTCTAGTGTTTGTGATCTAGTTTAGAGAAGACAAGTAAGTTTTAATAATATCGGCGTGATGAGACCTCAGTACAAAATCCCATTGTATTTTATCCATAATTATACACATTAAGCAATATTGCAAAGTAGGAATTTCTTATTTAGCAGGGCTGTGATATTTGTAAGAACCTAAAGAAATCCACCTCAATGTTGTGAAGTTTTTACCACTTGTTTCAAACATTTCATATTCAATAGTAACAAACCACTTCCTGCACCGGCGGCTGAAAAGAAGCATCACTAAGATTTACACATGTAACAGCATAAGTCCTAGAATGTAAGCTCACTTATATATTATTGTTGTGGAGACTGGTCATATATATATACGCAGGGATATACTTATACACTGGTATCGTTACATGTCATATTCCTCTACCATATGGTAAAACAGAAGAGATATCTTACCAAAGCCACTGCTTAAAGCTACAAGCAGGAAACAAATGGCGATCTTCATCCTTGCGGTAGTTGATATTAGGTTCTTCCCTTAAGGTACCAACCACAGATAAGTTACATTGAGAGAAGCTTCATCTTATATATGCTTAGGAGACACCTGAGGGCTGTTGACTTTTGCGTCATTGTTGGGAGTTGGCATCGGGCAAACTCATCATCATCTTCATCTTCAGCCACTAAGACTCTGAAATTGTCTGAACTTTTTTCAATAGTTGGCAACCCCTGTGTTATTGTCTGTTTGCGTTGCGCCCACGTGCACTTTAAGCTGAAAATTAAATAAGAGCACCCTACTTTTTAATTAACAGGGTAATGTCCCTTCCAAGTCTCAGTATTGCCACGTTTTATTACTATAAAAAAATCTTAAAGGAACACGACATTCAGAAATGAAGATTCGGCTATGACATTGCTTTGTGCGTCTCTTACCTACACGTTGTAAAGTTTTTGTGTTTTATTAGTGCCACCCCCTGACGAAGACCTAGTGGTCGAAACGCGCTTCGGGTGCCCGACCCGGGGACACTGGATACTTGGTCACACCACATTATTCCATCATGGGAGAGCAGTTAATACAGAGTATTGGTTTGGTCTATATACTTTTTTTGCTGGAACGTTAGTTCTTACCTTATCTTAAAATGATACGTATCTTCCTGCTGTAACATATACATTTATGGCTATTGGGCACACGCCGTCATACTTTGATTATAGCCATATGTATATCAACGAATGACTATGTTATTACAATAACTAGACACTGGTATACATACACTTGTCAAAAAAGATACACATATGCCCGTGAGTATTTAACAACCTTTTGTTGGGCAATAATATATTCCATACCTATATTTTATATTTGTTCAATTCTACTGTTCCAACAATGTGTTTAGCTTTGTGTGGTACCAACGCCACTTAGTGGCGAATCTTTGTAATTACATCGACTATTTATACACTTTTTTTGATTCATATTTTTTCAATCTGTTAGTTTGCTAAATGTGAGATAATTTTCTAGTATCCAGATCCCCTGTGTGTCGGTTGCTGGGCTAGAACCCCCTCTGTGATAGTGAGTGCTTACTCCTCTGAGGAAATACAGCATTGACGGGCTGAAGGGTGGGCCCATCAAAGGATCCTCCGGAGGACCAGTCTGACACTGAGCAAATCACATTTCCTTATTTCTTTCTCCACAGTAAAATGTATGTGCTCAAAGTAAGGAGAAAGCCTGCCGTGTTCTCTCAGCACATCACCCTGTATACAGCCTGTGAGTAGACAGAGGAGAGTCTTGCCAGGAGGAAATTAGAAAGCTGCACTGGGAGTAAGCAGAATGCCTGACAGCAAGCAGAGATCTAGAAAACCACGAGGAAATGATACAGAAAGTATACTGGATAAATGGATTTCATTCTGCAAACAATAACATTTGTCTTATAACATTGGTCGAAAGTGGACAACTCCGTTAAAATGTAAAACTGTGTGACAAAAACTAATTCAAGTTTTTTAATCAACTAAGGCCCGGTTCACATCTGTGTTTGGGATTCCGCTTGGGGACCCCGCCCGAATGGAAACCTATACGCATTGAAAAGCGGTTAGCTAAGAAACTACACGGACCCCATAGACATGCAGAGAGAAAAGTGCTGCTTGGAGGACTTTTCTCTCCGGATGATTCGTGCAGACACCGAGCAGAAACCTCACAGACCCCATTACCATTATAGTTTATGGGGTCCGTGTGGTTTCTTAGCTAACCACTTTTTAATGCATAGAGGTTTCTGTTCAGGGGGGGGCCCCATGCGGACTGACCGAACAGAATATGGAAAGCAGATGTGAGCCAGGCCTAATAAGTGGTATAAAGTTAGACTGTTTCTTCTACGCCCTCTTCCCTCACTGAGTTCTGCCGGGTATTGCACCCTTCTGCCCACACACCGGTATTATTATTCACTAGTTTTATCTCTGGCTGCACTTCTTTCTCTCTGCATGAGATATGTCAGGGCTCTTTATTTGCAGGGCAAGTTGTTGTTTTTATTGGTAACAATATTTTGTATGTATGACTTTTTGATAACTTGGTATTGCTATTTTTTGGTGGAAGCAGGTGACCTAAATATACTAACTTTCCTGCCAAAAGCATCTTATGATTTTCGTTTTTGATTCCCCACTTTTCAAAAGCCATAGCTTTTTTATTTTTCCATTCACAGAGCCGTATAAGGGCTTAATTTTTGTGCGACAAAATGCACTTTGTAATGTTACCGTGTAATATTCTATACAATTTACTTACAAGCTGGTTCAATTCAGAATGGGGTGTAATTGCAGAATTTACTGTATAGCCAAAATGGCCTGTCAGGTGTAATCTATGGGTCGGTACAATTCTGATTCCAGTAAACAAATTTCTATAGTTTTATTCATGTTTTAACCCCTTTAAAACATTCCAAAAGTTTGCAAAAAACAAATACATTCTTGGATTCTCCATATACTGACACCCATAACATGTTTATATTTCAATCTACTGCGATGGACAAGGCATCTTTTTTTTTTGCAAAACCAGATGTAATTTTTTTAATACCATTTTGGGCAAAGTCTATTGCTTTGATCACTTTTTATTCAAATTTTTATGAGAGGCAAAATAATGAAAAAACAGCATTTCCTACTATGTGTTCACAGAACGGGGAAATGTTTGTAGAAGACTGAGCATTCTCAGATACAGGGATACCTAATGTGTATATGTGTTTCATGTTATGTATTATGTTTTCTAGGGAAAGGGTTAATCTGTGCATTGAGTTTTGTTGTTATTTTTACAGTGTTCATCGTACGAGATAAAAGACGCTGTTTTTAGTTAATGCAGAATTTATTTTTTGCATTTTTTAAATTAAAAGGTTGGCATTTTAAGCGTATTATTATTATATTATTAATATTATTATTTTATACTTTAACTTTTTAAACAATTTTTTCTTTTTCCTGTCTCACAAAGGAACTTGAACCTGAGTTCTGCTGATCCCCAGTGCAGTGTGCTGTGATACATTGTACTGCAGAACATCACACAGAGTATTTTACATAATAGTGCATCTGTTTAAGTGGAACCTTACTCCATTGGGGGGCGCTTTTATGTCCAGGGAATGATTTAGGCTTCCACTGCAATGACCAGGTATGAAGTTATTGGCAATCCTGAGTTTAACTCTTTAGATGCCTCAATCATTTGTGACGACCGTGAAGCAGAAGCCTTCTGTATCTTCACAAGAGCCATCTGAAGAGTCAAATATTTACCTAAGTCATTATGAGAATAAAGGTGACTGCCAAATTCTAGAAGCAATTCATCCTGATTTATGTAACTGCTTATTATTCTTAGTACCTGTATTCTGCACATGCACGAAACTCAGAGGCTCTTGTAGTAATCCAAAGGCTACTGAACAACTCCTAGCAGAGGAGCAGATTTCTATATTATAGTATTGTTCAGAAAAACCTTCTCAAGACAATCATCAGTCTATACAGGTTACGCTGGGTTCACACCAGCGTCTGGACTCCATTTTCAGGTTTCCGTCTTCTGCATGCAGAAAATGAAAACCTGTCATGCCAAAATGAAAACTCAGTCATGCCGACGTCCGCGCGTCTTTCCTGCCTCTCCTGCCGCGGTGAAACGCAGTTTTTTTAATCGGACCACAGAGTACCTGCCAAGTCCGTTCTCCTGCGTGAACCAGTTTTTTTTAAACTGGACACAGAGTACCCCCCTGTGTCCAGTTTTAAAAAAACGGTTTCGCATTAATCGCTCACCGGCGCACACGGCCGGAGACTTTTCAAGCCCATTCAGATGAATGGGCTTGAAACATGCCGGCAGATTTACATTTCCTGCCCCTGTTTTGTGCAGGAAACGGAAACCTGCAGAATGGAGACCGGGCGCAGATGTGAACGAGCCCTTAGCGAAAAGAATGATATAGCCACAAAAGTCAAGCGAATAGGTTTTCATCTGAACCGTTTGAAATCAGTTTTTGAAGATCTTAAATACTGATTTCAAACAGATTTGCCATGGACCGTAAATCACATGACCATGGACCGTAAATCACATGACCATGGACCATAAATCACATGACCATGGTCAGAGTTTTATCCTCAAGAAGTAACAGAATGAATGACAGCAAGCAGAGATCTAGAAAACCGTGAGGAATTGATACAGAAAGTGTATTGGAAAATTGTATATCTTTTTATTGTACATTTGTTTGTCAATATTGGTCTGAAAGTGGCCAACCCCTTTAAAATATGTCAAAATGAATCTCAGTAGTAGTGTGTGTGGCCTCCATGTGCCTGTATGACCTCCCTACAACGCCTGGGCATGCTCCTGATGAGGTTGCGGATGGTCTCCTGAGGGATTTCCTCCCAGACCTGGACTAAAGCATCTGCCAACTCCTGGACAGTTTGTGGTGTAACTTGACGTTGGTGGATGGAACGAGACATGATGTCCCAGATGTGCTCAATCATATATTTTCATATGCCTGTGCCTGTGGGGCCCGCAGTGTCACTTACCGATCCCGGCCCCTGCCAGGATCGGTAAGTATATAGGGCCCGTTAGCGGCTGGAGTAACTCCAGCCGGTAACGGCCTATTAAAAAAAAAACAAAAAAAAACGCAGCGGTAGCGGCTGCCACCGGGCCCCCAATGTCCTGGGCCCTGTGGCAGCTGCTACTGCTGCTACCACGGTAGTTACGCCACTGGCTCTGGCAGTGCTCCTCCTGTTCCTCCTTGTACAAAAGAAAAGGTAGCAGTCCTGCTGCTGGGTTGTTACCCCTCCTACGGCCCCCTCCACATCTCCTGGTGCACTGGCCTGCTCCCTCATCAAAATGGCTGCCGCTGCCTTTCCTTCAGCTCACATGTCCCAAGTGTCAGTCTGAAACTATAAATCATTATTCCATTATTATTAGCCTAGTCCTAGTGAATCTATCTGCCGCTCCTAACCCTAAGGAGATGACAACCCTTAAAGGGAACCTATCACCATGAAAAAGCTATGTATTCTGCATGCATGTTATATAGCAGGAGGAGCAGACTGGCTTTGGGGACACCTGGCACCACAGTACCCCCTTAGTAATGTTCATCCTTTTTCCTTCAAGTCTAAAATGTCCCCTGGTTCTTTATCCTATGTGTTTGTATGTGTGTGTTTGTGTTTATGTATTTCCCGCCTTTTTTTTTTTTTTACCTCACCGCTGACAGGGACATTTCTTTGTTATTATGGAGTCTGAATATATTTTGGGTGAGGGATCTTTATCTAGTTTTCCGGGTCTGGGGTTTCTGTTCTATTTTGGGTTCAACAACTTTCAAATATTTATTCCATGAATCACTTAATCCAAGACATTGTGACCACTCATTGGCCAAAATACAATAGGGAGCCCGCTCCCAACCTGAAATCTCAGAAGACTCACTAACAACAACTTTTTTCTTAAAAATAGACATATTTTATGCAATTTCACACTATATTCCGGATTATTGGATGGAGGTCTCAAAATTCCGGATTATGGGAATTTTGCTAAAATTTGACTTATAAGGTCAAGATGTTGCTAACAACACAGTCTTAATATGAAAAACCTTCTGCCGTACCCCACTTCTGGTAAGGTGGATGCTCTTGGTACTAAACCATGAACACCCGCATTACCCAACGTTATATGGTACAGCGTTCTCATAACAATATTATACGAGAAGCATTGATAAGAGAGCTACGTGTAAGATCTATGTGGTAACATGCACCGTCTCTCATTAAGCATTACCAAGTGTTAGGAAATTAAGTTTACAGACCCTACAGGCTGTTACCATCTAATATTCTTAAAGGGATACTGTCAATATGGACTCTGGATGGTCAATTAATACCTTAGCCCTACAACTCGTGAACCACAACTATTATCAGCACTTATTTTTCAGATGTTGGTAACTATAAGAGCAGGTGTAAGATGCCCTTTCATCCTTTTCCTGCACTGTTCTCCTGCACCCATTCTTGTGTGTTGTCTTGTCCCAGGATCTATAGGGGAGAGTCCTGTGACTACTGCAGCACATACATAGAGCTCTGACTGTATACAAATACAGCCAGCCCACTATTCAGAACATCTGTGATAGTGAGTGCTTACTCCTCTGAGGAAATACAGCATTGACGGACTGAAGGGTGGGCCCACCGAAGGATCCTCCGGAGGACCAGTCTGACACTGAGCAAGTCACATTTCCTTATTTCTTTCTCCACAGTAAAATGTATGTGCTCAAAGTAAGGAGAAAGCCTGCCGTGTTCTCTCAGCACATCACCCTGTATACAGCCTGTGAGTAGACAGAGGGGAGTCTTGCCAGGAGGAAATTAGAAAGCTGCACTGGGAGTAAGCAGAATGCCTGACAGCAAGCAGAGATCTAGAAAACCACGAGGAAATGATACAGAAAGTATACTGGATAAATGGATTTCATTCTGCAAACAATAACATCTGTCTTATAATATTGGTCGAAAGGGGACAACTCCTTTAGTATGTAAATCCAGTGACGTTTGCAACAAGCTCTGCTCTGTGCAAGAATGAGCTGAAAACCAGGAAACGGAAGGGATGCAAGACAGGAGGGCAGCTGAAATTTTGACAGGAGAAAACCCCTAAGGATGCATTTACACATTGATTTTGCCACAATACAGCGCTTCAAAGCAGAGCCCATTGATTTATATGGGTACCGATATATGCGCGCTATCCATTGAAATCAATCGGAGGCTTTTTTACCTATTGATTTCAATGGGTAGCACGCGTATATCGGCGCACATTGAAATCAATGGGCTCTGTTTTGAAGCGCTGCGCTTGGACACGTGTATACATGTCTAAAGGAGCGGCACGCTACGCCGTGTGAAAACACTCTAAAGGGTAAAGCCCAATGTTGCAGAAATGCTGCTTTTTTTTTTGCTGTAGACATTGCAGCGTTTTTATGGGGAGACTAAACTCATAGCTGCAACGTGGAGCCTCAGCCTGACAGGATGTATTTTCAGTCGTCTTACATATTGCTTCTTTCTCCTGGCTCCTCTTCATGTGGGATTTTCTGCAATAGATTCTGATGCTGGCCATATGTTACAGGATCACCTAGAAGCTAAGTCAGGAGTAAGCGATTAAGTAATTTAGTAAGGAAGTGGGGGGGATTCAGGTGTGGGGTCTGATTTTTTACGGTGTGCCCGGGAGCCTGAATATAATTTTGGAGGTCTGAATTTATTTAAGAGTTGGGCCATTAGTCTGAGGTCAGCTTATACCTGGTATTCAAGGAGTTAAGTGCAAGTGATCAGAGAGAGTATGGGCAAAATCACAGTGCCCATGTGATCACAGCAATGTGAAAGCACAACTCAGGTCATCTGATAGTTCCCATCTGTGCTATTGCTATGCTATACAACTCCTAGAGGGGGTTAAAACTAAATTATTAGATTATAAGTACTGAGCCGGCCATTTGGGTCCTTTCTTTATATTCTTAGATTGATCATTAAAAGTTTTAGTGTACTTTATTTTTGGTTTGTTTTTGTGGGGTCTATTTGAGATGCAGAATGTGAATTTATCTACAAGAATCCTCACGAGTGATACAAGTGCAGTCCTCAAGAAAGGTTTAGGTCCCTCTGCCTTCATCGGACACATTTACTTGTGTTACAGACTAGAACCTGTTCTGCAGAAGGCTGAAGTGTAGGAGGATTTTTCAGCTCGCAGACAGGCGGACATGTGAGGAGCTGCGGATTTTTAAATAGGACTTGACGTTTGTTGAATTTTTGTGGGATCTATATGAAGAAGGGAATAGGGGTCTTGGGGAGGGACCATTCACTAAAGGTCACCATACATCTAAGAAATATCCCCAACGTCACAGACGGTCACGGGGAGCCCCCCTGGTCAAAATTTAATCACGGTGTCAGTCCGAGGGAAGTGATATACAATAAAACATAAAAAAATCTGTACTGTCAGCTCACTAACACAAGTCGTCCATTTGCCACAACTAAATTGTTCAAACAACACTATTCCAAAATATGGCTGAGTATATGTCCCAATAGGATCAAGGTACTATACTCAGTGTTGTTCCACAAACAGATAGAGAGGATATGCAAGTGCAGGCTCAGTTTAGATAGAAATAGCTGTATCTGCACCTATGTGTTACATATATGCTTCACTCTCTCTATATATATCACCGTCACCTATGCAAGAAGTCTGCCTAGTTGTTGACAGGGTTAATTCTAGTGTAGGTCTCACTGACTTCAATGCAAACACCAGCACTAGGTTATCTGATGCTCAGCGCTGGTGTGTCTAGTAAGTCCTATTCAGCTGAATGTGCAGCGGGGGAAAGGTTCTCCTATTCTTGCTTCATGTCAAAAAACTTTAAGGCGATTTATGCTTCTGGTTCGCAACAAAACGCAAACTTTGAACTGGCAAATCTGACCACAAATAAAACCTTGAAAGTTTCACTCATCTCTAGTCTCAACATACGATGGCGCTACACACTGATAAAACAGCAATGTTCATGTCATAGAAGGGAAACATGGATGTAGCATCTACACGGGTTGGTGCTGTAGACAGACTTAGAAAACCATCAAAAAGTAAAAAACAACACAACCACACAAACCATAGAAAGAGTTAATGTCAAGTTAGAGATGAAGAACTGTAAGGGAAAAATGCCAACAGTGAATAACACGAAGTCCACAAGGCTTAGAGTCACACAAAGTGCAAAAGGGACACCTAGCGGGGAAACACTAAACCTGTATTAGGGACAATGGATGTAATAACAGAGAGAGAAGTGAATGTCACCGTAACATGTAACATACAAATATAATAGAGTAAAAAGGAGCAGTAGTATATAAATCCGAAATACATTCACTTAATATAAAATATGGATAAGGTGAAAGTACAAATAAGTGATGTGAAAGAAGTGCAAAAATGTGAAAAAAAATCACAATATTCATGAACACCTGTAATTCAATATAAAACACTTATATATGGAGACAGTAATAGATACAGATAACTGTAAATATATACAAAGTAACAAACTAGAGATTAAAAATGGGAAAAATTGGAACAGATTGCATCGGGGATCACAAGACTTTAGTTACGTCTCTGGAGAAAGGATTTTCTGCTGTTTAGTATTGGGACAATGTTCCTCTTACGTCTCAAGATGATGAATGACAGGCTGCGGTGTACACTGTGGTATATCAGCCACTGCAGGGAGAGCTTCACCTATATTCTAAGAGTATGGACCTGGAGCTATATCATGTTACCCTCCTATAAACTTAGCTTTGCAAAAAAAAACAAAAAAAAAAACAACAACAACAATAGATCACATTACCTCGGCAGCTTTTGCAAATATTACTTTTTTCTCCTGAGGAAGGTGCAGGCACTTCACCTATAAAGATTATAAAGAAAACATACAATTTTATCATCATTAATACATTTCAGTCATTCTATGAGACTGGAAAACCATAATAGTAATAATAATAATAATAATTTTATATCGCTCCATACATATTCCTTACAATTCCTCTTGTAGCCATTCTTGGCTTTGGCTCAGAAACCACAGTAAAATCTACAATAAAAAGCTGCGTTTATGCAACGTGGGGCCTCAGAATAATAAAATAGGACATTTTTTTTCGAACTTTACCAGGTTTTTATTTTATTTTAAAGTTTTATCCATTTGCCTTCTTTTTCTTTTTAACTGTGGGACTAAGTAATCTGCATGAAGTATTGCTCAATAGAGAGTAGTGAGTATAAACACAAGGAGGTATATAAGATGGGGACCGCGATATGTATCACTATCTATCTGATGAAGGAGAATGGAGTGATATCTGCACCCTGGGACAACATGACTATCCTACTCTCATATAGGGTGACGCTAGCCCAGGTATAAGAACCCATATTAATAAGTAACGAGAAATCACTGCGTGCAAAACTGACCTCAGATGTTTTTGCAGGTAACTGAGGACCTTGTGACTTCCCTATGCAGGCGCCAGTTTCGTCATTTTCTAGGACACCATGCACAGCATAAGCAGACAAACAGGTGACTTTATTTAAATTGGCTGCGCTACTGTACATAAGAGGAAAAAAGCTTGACGTCTCAGAAGTCCCATAGCAAACCTTTGAGCAAAAGCCAGCCAGACATTATAATTCAAGAGTACGGTTTAGCCCGCCGGCTGAGGTGGAGATGGCAAACATCTAATGACAGTAAATCGCCCACTAGGATCCTGTTCTTTAGTAAGCTTTATACCTTGGAAGATGTTATTATTAAGTTTTATATCTTAAAGGGGAACAAGAGAAGAAGTCTATGGGAGCTGAGGTGATGGATCTGCACCCGGTCAGTGTTGTGTATAGTAGGGGAATTGGAAGTGACCCCATACAGCTGATCAGTAGGGTGACTGGCTCTCATCCCCTCAACAATCAGATACTTATGGCCGATCCCAAGCACAGGCCGTAAATACCTAAAACCTGAACAACTCCTTTAACTCAGAACTACATATATGCTGGAAAGCTTCTTCATGCAGAGATGTTATAGCGAACTATTCCTTCAGTGAACATCATCTGACATTGCATAATAAGCACCTGGACATGCTGGAACTTGTAGTTATCTCTGCTTCACACATATTGGGTCAGTAGTGAGGCATTATACTATATTGGGTCAGTAGTGAGGCATTATACTATATTGGGTCAGCAGTGAGGCATTATACTATATTGGGTCCGCAGTGAGGCATTATACTATATTGGGTCAGCAGTGAGACATTATACTATATTGGGTCTGCAGTGAGGCATTATACTATATTGGGTAAGTAGTGAGGCATTATACTATATTGGGTAAGTAGTGAGGCATTATACTATATTGGGTCCGCAGTGAGGCATTATACTATATTGGGTCCGCAGTGAGGCATTATACTATATTGGGTCAGCAGTGAGACATTATACTATATTGGGTCTGCAGTGAGGCATTATACTATATTGGGTCAGTAGTGAGACATTATACTATATTGGGTCAGTAGTGAGGCATTATACTATATTGGGTAAGTAGTGAGGCATTATACTATATTGGGTCCGCAGTGAGGCATTATACTATATTGGGTCCGCAGTGAGGCATTATACTATATTGGGTCAGCAGTGAGACATTATACTATATTGGGTCTGCAGTGAGGCATTATACTATATTGGGTCAGTAGTGAGACATTATACTATATTGGGTCAGTAGTGAGGCATTATACTATATTGGGTCAGTAGTGAGGCATTATACTATATTGGGTCAGTAGTGAGACATTATACTATATTGGGTCAGTAGTGAGACATTATACTATATTGGGTCAGTAGTGAGGCATTATACTATATTGGATCAGCAGTGAGACATTATACTATATCGGGTCAGCAGTGAGACATTATACTATATTGAGTCAGTAGTGAGGCATTATACTATATTGGGTCAGCAGTGAGACATACTATATTGGGTCAGCAGTGAGGCATTATACTATATTGGGTCAGCAGTGAGGCATTATACTATATTGGGTCAGCAGTGAGGCATTATACTATATTGGGTCAGCAGTGAGACATTATACTATATTGGGTTAGTAGTGAGGCATTATACTATATTGGGTCAGCAGTGAGGCATTATACTATATTGGGTCAGTGGTGAGGCATTATACTATATTGGGTCAGCAGTGAGACATTATACTATATTGGGTCAGTAGTGAGGCATTATACTATATTGGGTCAGTAGTGAGGCATTATACTATATTGGGTCAGTAGTGAGGCATTATACTATATTGGGTCTGCAGTGAGACATTATACTATATTGGGTCAGTAGTGAGACATTATACTATATTGGGTCAGTAGTGAGGCATTATACTATATTGGGTCAGTAGTGAGGCATTATACTGTATTGGGTCAGTGGTGAGGCATTATACTATATTGGGTCTGCAGTGAGACATTATACTATATTGGGTCAGTAGTGAGACATTATACTATATTGGGTCAGTAGTGAGGCATTATACTATATTGGGTCAGTAGTGAGGCATTATACTATATTGGGTCAGCAGTGAGACATTATACTATATTGGGTCAGTAGTGAGGCATTATACTATATTGGGTCAGTAGTGAGGCATTATACTATATTGGGTCAGTAGTGAGGCATTATACTATATTGGGTCAGTAGTGAGGCATTATACTATATTGGGTCTGCAGTGAGACATTATACTATATTGGGTCAGTAGTGAGACATTATACTATATTGGGTCAGTAGTGAGGCATTATACTATATTGGGTCAGTAGTGAGGCATTATACTATATTGGGTCAGTGGTGAGGCATTATACTATATTGGGTCAGCAGTGAGACATTATACTATATTGGGTCAGCAGTGAGACATTATACTATATTGGGTCTGCAGTGAGGCATTATACTATATTGGGTCAGTATTGAGGCATTTTACTATATTAGGTCAGTAGTGAGACATTATACTATATTGGGTCAGTAGTGAGGCATTATACTATATTGGGTCAGCAGTGAGGCATTATACTATATTGGGTCAGCAGTGAGGCATTATACTATATTAGGTCAGTAGTGAGGCATTATACTATATTAGGTCAGTAGTGAGGCATTATACTATATTGGGTCAGTTGTAGCAGTCAGTAGTAGCCCCTATTGTCTTAACAGTGGTGTTTTGCTGCCATCTACTGGTGTGAAGAAATATAGCCTGGGACTGTACTACTGTGAGACAATAATCACCCTGTTCTGTTTGGTAAATGGTGCGGTCCAGAGGAAGTGACGTGAGCAGCGTGGTGTGGGCCCAGAGTGTGTGCTGTGAGGACCTGTGAGAGGCCATTGCTGCTGTAGGCCATAGTAGAAGGCCTGAAACACTGCAGAGACTGACTGGAGAAAGCGGCAGTGTTGTGGAGATTGTTCTGGAGACTAAAGCCGGACTGTGCCTTGGACTTTGTTCAGACCTTCACCCAAGACAGAAGCAAGACAGAGTCTGCTTAGTTCCTGGACAGGCCTGCATCGAGGGAGCACCACAGAGAGCTGAGAGACTGTATAAACCCGGTACCGTACAAGTATCTCAGGGACAGCTAGGGCCAGTTTATAGCGTGCGTTATCCTCATACTGTTATATGTAACTTAGTTTTATTTTGTTGATTCCTTCCCATTTTCCATAAGTAAATTGTGTTATATACCTGCCAGTGTGCGTCTGTCTCCTAGTCGCGGATCCTTGTTACCTGCTGGCCCGGACTTACATTTTGGCGTAGTCGGCAGGATCCGTAGCTCAGGAGACATGTCGGACAGGGAAGAGGGAACCTCTGCCGGGTCAAGCTCAGGCGCCCCAGCTGATAGTCCCAATGTAGCTGTTTTACCAGGAAGGAGAATGGTGCCACCGGGCTCAGTGATGAGCCAAGTGACAAAATTTAATGGATGTAATATGACGGTAGCTGAATGGGCAGATCAGATACGAGGCTTACAGCAGATATATGACATTGCACCAGATGTGATAGTACAGTTAGCCACACTGACGCTGACAGGGGACGCCAAGACGACTGTCAGGCTACAACCAGCTAATGAGAAAAAGACATTTGATGAAGTAGTGACTTTGTTAGAGACCATTTATGGAGAGACAGCATCATTAGGTTCCCTAAAGGTCAGGTTCTTTCAGCGAACCCAGTCAGAAACTGAAACTCTCCCTCAGTATGCCAATGCCCTACAAGAACTACTCAATGACGTTAGGGAAAAAGGGGGAACCAACGCTATAGCCGACTATGACCGTACTCTCCGAGACCAGTTTGTCATAGGAATACGTGACAAGATCATAGCAGAGGCAATGCAAGATGAGATAAGGAGACGGCCACAATCTACCTTCAGTGACATACGGGTGGAGGCAATTTACCGTGCGAATAGTAAAGTGACAGAGCCACAGGTGAGACAGAGTGTCACACTAAGTCAAGGGGCCGAAGCAGCAGCTATAGGAAAAGCCGGAGACCTGGAGTCCATTATTCAGAAACTACAGGTACAAGTAGAATACCTAACAAAGCGCTGCGAAGATTATGCACAGCAGGCCAAGAGAGGCTATGAAGGAGGAAGAGTGAATAAAGTACCTGAGAGTGGAGTGTCAGGGGCCTACCGAGGGGGCCCAGAACAGGACCGAGAACGTTGGGTCTACCGAGGGGGCCCAGAGAGACGACCACCTCGGCGAGAGATCCAGTGCTGGGTGTGTGGAAGACTGGGACATGTCGCTGCAAAATGCCCAGACAAGTTCCCAAGACAGCCGCCTTTAAACTAGAAGGTTCCAGCGCAGCGGGGCATGCGTTGGAAGGGAATAAAAGAGTGAAGGAAGTTAAGAGCCCTGATGATACACTGATTGCAGCAAGCCCAGTATTGCAGGTCAAGATGAATGATGTTCTTGTTACTGGAATGATAGATACGGGATCACAGGTTACCACTATGGGAAGAGAATGTTATGAACGGTACTTCCAACAGTCTGCCCAGTATGACCCTGAGATGTTTGTGAGTGTGGTGGCAGCCAATAACCTACCTGTCCCGGTATGCGGAGTAGTCTGGATGGACGTGAACATATGCGGCCGAGACTTAGGCAGAAGAGGTATTATCGTAGTCCAGGAGGGCTATGATAAACAGATCCCCGTAATTTTAGGGATGAATATTCTGAAGGACATGGACCACCTGCTGTTTGCTAGAGATGGGCATAATTATTGGAGAGAAGCTACTGCTCACCAACCCACTCGGGCTGCCTTACAGCGATTAATAAGGATGTGTGGACTGCAGAGAGCCACCGGTGGAGAACAGCCCGTGGGCTGTATTACTGTTCCTCATCACACCAAGATAACACTACCAGCTGAAAGAGAGACTATTATATCGCTCCCACTGGGCACCACCCGGAAATTAGAAGGCCTCTCTGTCATGATTGACCCATTATCTAACCAGAACGGGTGCACTAATGTGCTTGTGGCTCGCTCCTTGTCTGTGGTAACCCAGGGGAGAGTGTTGGTGCGGTGTGTCAATACCCATAACCAGAGTTTAGATCTGACTCCAGGTAGCCTCCTTGCCAAGGTCTATGCTGTCCCAGCTGAAATACGAAAGGCGACACCTTTAGAACTGACCCCGTCCGGGAAGGGGGAATGGTCAGTGACCGTGTCCACAGAAGCAGAAGGGCTCATTGTCTCCCATGAAGAAGGGCGGTTGCTGCGGGAACGGATGAAGTTAAATGTTTCCCGATTCACCACTGATCAAGTCAGAAAGATAGACCAGTTGCTAGGAGAACACGAGGCCTCATTTGCACGACATGAGAATGACTTTGGCTGTGCACAGGGAATCTATCACGAAATACCCACTGGAGATGCGGCTCCCATCCGAGAGAGATATCGGCAGATACCACCCCAACAGTACCAAGAAGTGAAAGATCTGCTGAATTCAATGCTGGAGAATGGAGTTGTTAGAGAGAGTCAAAGCCCTTGGGCTGCACCAGTGGTGTTAGTCAAAAAGAAGGACGGATCTTTAAGGTTCTGCGTGGATTATCGTAGACTGAACTCCTGCACTGTACGTGACTCTTACCCGCTCCCCCGTATTGAAGAATCGCTTACGGCCTTAGGCAAGGCCCGTTACTTCTCGTCCCTGGATTTAGCAAGTGGCTACTGGCAGGTCCCCATGAGTGAGAAAGACAAAGGGAAGACGGCTTTCATCCTCCCAATGGGTCTATATGAGTTCAACCGTATGCCTTTTGGTCTGACCAATGACCCGGGTACATTCCAACGGCTCATGGAGAAATGTCTGGGCGATTTCAATTTCGAATTCACTCTGATTTACCTTGATGACATCATTGTCTATTCCGCTACATTCGAAGATCATCTTCAGAAGCTGGGGCAGGTTTTTAGGAGACTGAGAGAGCACGGTTTGAAGTTGAAGCCCAGTAAGTGTCGCCTGTTACAGGAAGAAATTGAATATTTGGGACATCGAATATCAGGACGTGGAGTGCAGCCATCCAGTGAGAAGATTGCGGCTGTGCGAGACTGGCCCACTCCTACCACCCTACGAGAGGTCCGTGCCTTCTTAGGGCTTGCTGGATATTACAGGCGGTTTGTGAAAGACTTTGCACACAAAGCTGAACCACTGAATGCGCTATTGAGGAATACCGCTAGGGGTCCGAAGGCTCAATGCGTGCCTTGGGGTATCGAACAAGAGAGAGCATTTCAAACTCTGAAAGATGCTTTGACCAACCCTCCAATTCTGGCATATGCTGATTACCATCTACCCTTTCAGCTTTATACAGACGCCAGCCAATATGGTCTTGGGGCAGTACTCTCCCAAATCCAGAATGGAGAAGAAAGAGTGATCGCATATGGCAGCCGGTCATTACGAGACTCTGAAAGAAACCCTGCTAATTACAGCTCCTTCCGCTTGGAGTTATTAGCCCTTGTGTGGGCAATGACTGAGAAGTTTGCGGGGTACCTCACCGGGGCAGAAGTACAAGTGTTGACAGACAACAATCCACTGGCACATTTGGATAATGCAAAGCTAGGTGCCCTGGAGCAACGGTGGATGGCCCGACTTTCTAAGTACCGCTACAGTGTGAAATATCGCTCCAAAAATGAGAATCAGAATGCCGATGCATTGTCCCGAGTCACCACCCAACCACCGGTCGGGGACATAGATCAAGAATTAGAATCAACAGAGGTACCTGATTTCACCCAGTTTTCCCAGAAGGTGGTGACTGCTCGACAGAGCGAAATACTGGGAACTCAAGTAGCTCCCTTCCTGGGCCCATCCCACCAAGAATGGATTGGGCTCCAGCAACGTGATCCAAGCCTGGCACTGTTATGCCGTTGTGTTAAAAAGGGGTGCAAGCCTACTACTGATGAAAGAGACCAGCTGTCACCCGAAGTATTAGCGGTACTGGGGCAGTGGAACCGATTGGAGATGAGGGACGGGATCCTACGACGGCGTGTATACTTGCCAACTGAAATTGACGCCTGTTATCAAATTGTAGTGACTACTGATCTGGCCCGTCCACTAGCCGCCGAGGTACATCGTAGGAATGGTCACTTTGGAGCTGAGAAGACCTTTAGGTGGCTCCAACGATTGATCTTCTGTCCGAGTCTCCGCTTCATTGTTGAAGAAGTATGTCGTGATTGCAGAGCATGCGAAATCAACAAAGCAGTTGAACAGAGGGCTCCAACACAGACCATAGTGACGAAAGAGCCACTTGAAGTATTGATGATTGACTATCTCGCCGTGGGATATTCTGCAAGTGGGCATCAGTATTGCTTAGTTATGGTAGATCACTTTACCAAATTTGCTGTAGCCATTGCAACAAAGGACCAGACTGCTGAGTCGGCTGCTGAGGCCCTGTGTCACCACTTCATACGAGTGTACGGCTGCCCTCAACGCATTCACTCTGACCAAGGCGCCTGCTTTGAGGGGCGAGTCATGCAAGAAGTGCAACGTATTTATGGAATGAAAAAGTCACGCACCACCCCATACCATCCACAGGGGAACGGGGCATGTGAACGATTTAACCGCACATTACTTCAGATGATCCGTACCTTGGAAGCCGACAAGAAGCGACAATGGCCGCAGTACCTGCCTGAATTGCTATGGGCCTATAATAATCAAGTCCACTCTGTCACAGGGTACGCCCCATATGTTCTCTTCTTTGGGCGACCCGGAAAAGGTGTGGGAGACCTCAACCTCGAAGACACCGATGAATTTCCTTATCGAGGCCTGCCCACTTGGATTCAGGCTCACCGTCAGAGATTAGAGACTGTCCACCGGATAGTACGTGAGAGACTACAAGAACAAGTTCACCCTAATCATCGGCCGGTGCAGGACACCCCTCTTAAAGTGGGCGACTTAGTCTTGGTACGAGTAAAGAAGCCACTAGGGAAATTGGACAGTAGGTGGGAACCTGACCCTTACTGCATTGTGGCCCACCCTCATGTTGATAGTCCCGTTTACCAAGTCCAAAATACCCTGACCAAGCAGACGCGGACGCTACACCGTGACATGTTACGCCCATGTCAGTCTCAGGGACCAGTTCAGAATGACAGAGAGGAAGTGACTATGACACACCCCTCCACAAGTGAGCCCTGGTTGTGGGATGACGATGATGATAACGGGGGTGTTGTGGAAGCTGTGACCACCCCGACAGTAACTGGGCCTGCAACAGTAGTGACACCCCCGACTGCCATATCTGACCGTCCTAATGAGAGACCGACCTCTACACTTGCTGATGATATGACAAGCTTGCGGCGGACTAGTCGCTCCACAGCGGGTGTACCGCCAGTGCGTTATGCCCAGAATGAGTTTGTTTGGCCAGCGGTCCATCGTTACATCACAACATTGCGATTACAGAAATGTGTTGATGGGGCTATTGTTGTCAGGGACTGCCAACATTCGACTGGGGGGGTATGTAGCAGTTAGTAGTAGCCCCTATTGTCTTAACAGTGGTGTTTTGCTGCCATCTACTGGTGTGAAGAAATATAGCCTGGGACTGTACTACTGTGAGACAATAATCACCCTGTTCTGTTTGGTAAATGGTGCGGTCCAGAGGAAGTGACGTGAGCAGCGTGGTGTGGGCCCAGAGTGTGTGCTGTGAGGACCTGTGAGAGGCCATTGCTGCTGTAGGCCATAGTAGAAGGCCTGAAACACTGCAGAGACTGACTGGAGAAAGCGGCAGTGTTGTGGAGATTGTTCTGGAGACTAAAGCCGGACTGTGCCTTGGACTTTGTTCAGACCTTCACCCAAGACAGAAGCAAGACAGAGTCTGCTTAGTTCCTGGACAGGCCTGCATCGAGGGAGCACCACAGAGAGCTGAGAGACTGTATAAACCCGGTACCGTACAAGTATCTCAGGGACAGCTAGGGCCAGTTTATAGCGTGCGTTATCCTCATACTGTTATATGTAACTTAGTTTTATTTTGTTGATTCCTTCCCATTTTCCATAAGTAAATTGTGTTATATACCTGCCAGTGTGCGTCTGTCTCCTAGTCGCGGATCCTTGTTACCTGCTGGCCCGGACTTACACAGTAGTGAGGCATTATACTATATTGGGTCAGTAGTGAGGCATTATACTATATTGGGTCAGCAGTGAGGCATTATACTATATTAGGTCAGTAGTGAGGCATTATACTATATTGGGTCAGCAGTGAGGCATTATACTATATTGGGTCAGCAGTGAGGCATTATACTATATTAGGTCAGTAGTGAGGCATTATACTATATTGGGTCAGCAGTGAGGCATTATACTATATTGGGTCAGTAGTGAGGCATTATACTATATTGGGTCAGTAGTGAGGCATTATACTATATTGGGTCAGCAGTGAGGCATTATACTATATTGGGTCAGCAGTGAGGCATTATACTATAATGGGTCAGCAGTGAGGCATTATACTATATTGGGTCAGCAGTGAGGCATTATACTATATTGGGTCAGTAGTGAGGTATTATACTATATTGGGTCAGCAGTGAGGGATTATACTATATTTGGTCAGTAGTGAGGCATTATACTATATTGGGTCAGTAGTGAGGTATTATACTATATTGGGTCAGCAGTGAGGGATTATACTATATTGGGTCAGCGTTGAACCTTGCTGCACACACAGCTCTGCTAAATCTCCGGTGTACAGAGTTGAGAGCACGGCCAGCTCTGCTTCATCTCCGACGTAGCACTGCATCTTCGGAGTAGTCGAGCTCAGCGCACGGCCAGCACTGCTACCTCTCGGCATAGGAATGCATTGACTAGCGTTGATTGGCCGAATGCTATACTCTGTAGAACGCTAGTTCTGCCGGTGGAGGTGGAGTCTAAGATCAGTCCACAGCAGTCTCCATTCTGGTCCGATATTAGACTCCGCCTCCTCTGGTAGAATCAGCGTTGATTGGCCGAATGCTGTACTCTGTATGGCATTCAGCCAATCAACTCTGGTCAATGCATTCCTGTGGGAAATAGTCAGCTTGCGCATATCGCAAGCTGACAGGAATCCTGACGTAATACAGTGATTTGGGCATGTTAGATGCCCCCAGACATGCTTCCACTGCTGTCCCAGTTGCATTCCAGGGTGTTGGCATCATTTCCTGGGGTATGATAGTGGACTTAGTGAGTCGAATAGTGGGATCCCCTGAAACGAAGCACGTTTCCCCATAGACTATAATGGGGTTCAATATTCGTTCGAATAGTTGAATATTGAGCGGCTATTCGAAACGAGTATCGAATATATTACATGCCGTATGTATTATACGTCATTAGGGAGCCCTTTTTGTCTATTACTGTATTGTCTTCTTCTTGCGGTATTTTAATATTTACTTAATAAAAATATTTTTATATTTTTCCTATCTGTGTTCCTATTTTGAGTATCTCCTGTTAGTGTTTGTGTATGTGGACACCATTATAGTCTATGGGGTCCGCAAGTTTCCCAGGTAACCGCTTTTCAATGCGTATAGCTTTTTGTTCGGGGGGGGGGGGGGGGTGTCCCATGCATACTCCCCAAACGGAAACCCGAACAGGAATCATTGTCCTTTGACCACTCAGTTATTTTTTAGTCCTGTCATTGTTGAAGTCTGTGTTGAGCAAAATAAATGGATGACACATTTGCTGTATCTATAAGTGAATTCCTTTTGTCCTTAAATGTTACTACACTTTCTATCTCTCCCCTCTACGAGAGTAAAATTGCAAAAATGTTTGCAGTTTTGTAACAAAAAGTTGCCTTGAAAAATCTGGAGTAAACAAATGTAGGAAAATGACTAAACTATAAGAGGATTGCAATAAAGAGCCGGAGCCGTGTGCAGTTCTACTCGTCTATTTTATTCATTTTAATGATTAGAGAAAGTAAATCCTGGAGATTTCTGTAACAGAAACAACGGCATTGCTTTAAGAGAGGAAAAGAATCACCTGAAAATTACAGGATAGATATGTTCTTGACTTCACGTCCATTTCTTGGTGAAGAAAATCGCTGAAGTGCCTGGAATATACAAAACAGATTCGGATCATCATCTAAACCATCAGCAGACATAGGGACGGATTCCATAAAACTAGACTGATAAAGACATTCTATAGATCAGATACAAAGTCAGACTAGCCTAGAACGGATTCATATTCTGCTATACATAGTTATATTCACTGCTATTATTTATCTATTATTTAAGTCCCTCACAAGGCTCCGGCTATAGTCACATGACTAATGGCTGTGCGATGTCACACGCCAACATTACAGTCAATTCAAGTGAATGGAGGCTTTCACATGACTGGTGTGGTAGAGGTACCAGGGACTCCATAACTCCAATAAGGGCTTTACATGTAATATTACACCTGGGTAATTCTTCATATGGCACATGCAGGTAGACCTCAAATGGGAATGCAGGGGCATAGGGTGCTATAGGGGGTATGGTACGAAATTGTCTGAATTTACATGAAAGAAGAAGAGGAGACAGAAGAGGAGGTAAAATGAATATCAGTGAGAAATCTACATTACTTTGCTGCAATTTTGATTTACATTCAGTCTGTATCACGTAAGTCACATTTCAAGTGTTTAATATAGAAATATTATAGAAGAAAAAGACTTTACCTTTAATTAGGGGTAATGGTGAATCACGGACCACCAACAATCCCGTCTGCTCTTTCCCATGCTGTACCAACAACCTTAGTCTCTCCTTCTATTACTTCACCAGCAGCAATCAAAATACCACCAAGCAATAAGTCAGCTAGTTCAGTTACTTTCCCCTTCAGGTCACCAAGTACGTCGTCCTGTAAAAGAAAAGAAAGATATATAATTACACGTCTTTGTAATTGACCAGAAGTAAACAGAATAAGGACAGCAATGGATCCTTTATTGCCATAAGTGAACACTATATAATTGGATGTCCTGTCATTTAGCGAATCTGTTAATCAGATCATTAATCTTGTGGCCATAAAATGACATCTGAGCTTCCCTATAAAGCAGACCTAAACCTGCAAACAACTTATTATTTTCCGGCAGCATTTTTACCATGAATACATTATGTAATATACAGATGTTTCTCCTTTTTGGGATTTAGGACATAAGTAAGGTAAGTGAGACAACAGAGCCGCCATGTATATCTGTCCCTGGACTAACAGAGGGCCCTCGGTATTATCTATCCAGTCTTCTCTACATTTATGATATTGGGAAGACCTTTCCTTGTTTATGACTGATTGCGGTGTGTAATAGTAATGTATAGTGCGGTGTATGTCTATACCTAGAAGGTGTCTTTTATATTACTGTTTTTTGGGGAAAGGCTTGGGTCTGAGTACGGGGAATGTGACAGTAGACTGTTGGTTTTAGGTACCTTTGAGAGTTCTGCCCTCCATTTTATGTCTTTCTGTATCTTTTAAGTATCTATTACAGGTTACGTATTACATTGCTCAATATCGCTGCTCTGAGGCCAAACAGAAAAGCCGGCCAGTAATTAGCAGTAATCGCAGGCACCCGCTGATTATCAAATGGCAAGTACAGGCTCATCATGGATAGAAAGATCATCCATATAGAAAAGACAATATAACAGTGCAATTACCTTATCAGCGAGCACTTTCTTAAATACAGCGGTAGTATTATGGCCGTCATCAGTAATCATCTTTCCCTGTAAAAACAAACAGCAATTTATGATTATTGTCTAGAGATGAATTCTGTTTTCTGGCTATGTATATAGTTATAGATATAAGATTTAGCAAACTTTCATGGCTGAGGTGACAATATCCATCTCTGCCATCACCTGAGACTGTTCTAGTCTATAACCATAAGCTCTATACAAGTAAGTAGTAGTTATGGAAATAGCACAGCAAGCAATTGTATATAGTTATAGTATATAAGGTGTATAGTTGATGCTAAGCATCTAAGCTTATGCCCCCATACAGTTCACTGGTCCCTTATATCACTATTCAGTACAATATCCTCCTTATAACCCCATATGATTCCCCTATACAGTACAATGGCCCTCTTTTGCCCCCATATAATGGCTCCCATACAGTGGCCTATTTGCCTCCATTCAGTAACCCTTTATTCTCCATATATTCACCCCTTATGTCCACATACAGTACAATGACACCTACTACCCCCATATAATGGCCTCTCATTCCCCCATACACTACACAGCCCCTTTACTCCCCCATATAATGCTCTTTTATGCCCCATACAGTACAGTTCCCCTTTATTCTCTAATATAATGCTGCCTTACATTCCCATACAGCACAGTGGCTCCTTATGCCGCCATATAATGACCCCTAATCCCCCATGCAGTAAGATGCCCCCTTACGCCGGCCCCCCAGTTGTCAGGGTGCTAGTAGAGGACACATGTAACCAATGGAGAGGATCTACCACCTCCCTAGTGACAACAGCTGATTGGTCGGGGGTCCGAGAGCTGGATCCCACCATGGATTGGATATTGATTCCTTATGATCGGAAAATCAATTATTCAAACCTGGGAATCCCCTTATCCAAAATAGCCAATGGAAAAATGACATTCAGTAATAAACATATGGAAATCATATAGTCCTAAATGTTTTACTCATATATAACAATAACTAGAGTAACATATAGAGATAGATTACCACTACGCGGCATACAGCTTCCATAAGATTGTCTGGATCTACATTAACAAGTCCAGCATCACCAGTATTACCAGTCTGTAATAAATAACATATTGTATTAATATATCACATGACAAATATATAATGTAGCCTGAGAGATATAATACACTGTCATTACAAACAGAAGAATTCTGACAATCCCTTTGAAAACAAAATTTCATTCGGTATAATTCCGGATTGCGTATGGGCTTTAGTGAACTATTTTAACCCCTTCCTGCTGTGAAACAGGTGAAGTGAAACAGGTATTTCTTTATAATATAGGAGCCACATTGAAAAAGTGTGTTGTCTGTGTGCTCACCGCGCCAAAAATATGTCAAAAATCAGGTCGCGCACTAAAAAAACCCTATTTCATTGAAAACACAAAAAAAATACAAGCATTGAGTATATAAGTGCAATAAAGTATAGATAGTAGATAATGTAGATAAAGTATCAAAGAAAAAGTGATGCATTGGTGTAGAAATATATGATGGCATCCAAAATGCAGCAGAACTTATTAAAAATTAGAAATTGTTTATCTTTATGATGGAAACTACAGATGTTACGTCTGCGCATGTGCTGGGTCGGTGGTAAAGCAGCATTGATGATATCCACGTGCCATCCACGCCTTCACAGCCCTATTCACTTTCTTCACTTTGCCGGGTGACATAATGGACAGACATAGGTCCTGATTTTTTCCCTGGGCCCCTTACATACCCCTTGTAAGTAACTGGTGTCAGATGACTTATGTCATGTTATCAATGCGAAATTCCTCTAAATTATGATAAGAGAAATAGTAGAGTGACCTGTGAGGTCAATGCCGTATGATCTCTAATAGTGAGTTATATGAACAGTGTAAAAAGAGCTTAGAGAAAACATAAGTTCACATTACCACAAAAGCATTTTTGAGCATATTTTTATCCTTTTCAGAAATGCCCAAGCGAGATAACTAAAATGCAAATAAAAACACATCCAATTACATCAATATTAAGATAACTAAAACATAATATTAGAAAAACATAGTTTCTTTCTCTTGTAGCCAAGTAGTTTCTGGGATTGTGGCTCAGCCATTTCCGGTGGTCGCCCTGTATCAGACACAGATGTGAATATAACTGAGCCTATTTCTGCAGCAGAGGATATACTTAGAAGATCTTAGGCTGCAGGGTGTGACCTCTTATTTCTAGGCTTCTCAAGCCGGTTGCACACGACCCGGTAGCCCACTGACCATTCATACGGTTGTGTGCATGGGGGGTTTAGGCTAAGGCCACACATAGAAGAACATGCTAGAATCCCATCCACCTTGCAGTGACTGTAAAATGTTGTGGGTTTTTCCGTGGCGTCTACGTGGGGCCCCAGCCTGATGTTATTTGTTTAAATAGGATGTGATTAAAAATGGCTGGCCAGAGCTAGAGAACCCAGGAGCAAGTGATTTACTTTATAGCACTTCTACATACAGTATAGAGCAGGGGTAGGCAAGCTTTGGCACTCCAGATTTGTAAAACTACAACTCCCAGCATGCAAACTTGCTCTGCTGTTCTTGGAACTCCTTGGAAGTGAATGGAGCATGCTGGGAGTTGTAGTTTCACAGCAGCTGGAGGGTCGAAGGTTGCCGACCCCTGGTATAGATTACAGCACAAATGTATAGCAATACACAAATTCTTCCTCACCACTTCATCAGAAAGTTCGCCAACAGCGCAAGCCTTGATGTCAGCCGCCAGATCCTATAGCAAAGATAAAATATTTTAGTACATTGCATACCCATGCTGTATAACAATCTATTCCTAGTACTGTGTATAGTATAAGAGATAATAAGACATTACAGATGACCTTCAGCTCCGCTGGGCACTCTGCTAACGTATCACTCCTTTCTATAGTTATTTCTAGAGTCACCCTAGGCTGTGTTAGAACTAGAGACGTCCCTTTAAATATTGTTTTTCTGATTAATAGATTGTATACAAATATATACAGGGAAAGAAATATGGGATTCTGCAGGTAATAAATTAAGCTACAGTGTAATGTTGTAAGGCTGAGTCATATTACCAGAGCGTCCAGGGCCGTCTTGATAAGACATTTCAGTTCTTCTGACTTGAGCGAGCCTTTTCTCTAGAAAATAAAGATAAAAATAAAAACATGAGGACGGTAGAGAAAATGTGCAGCACACCATGAAATCTATCAGGTAAATTGTAACGTAGAATTTACAGTATATATAGGAGTCAAAAAACTGTATGTAAATGCATGTAGGAAACAGGATAGATATAGATAGATAGATAGATAGATAGATAGATAGATAGATAGATAGGAGATAGATAGAATTTACAATCTACAGTTAAAAAGTAAAAAAAAAAAAAAATAACTACATTTACCTGGAGGCTTGCATATTTATGAATCGTAAGAATAACCATACTGGCCAAAACTTCAGCTTCGGTACGCTAAAAGGAAGATATAAGTGACACATAAAGTAACCATTAAGATACATAAGTACGTTCTTGTTACAATGTTTATATCCAGTACTTGCTATCAGGTTTCCCCTACAGGTAAGCTCTCTAGCATGTGACATGGCATTTGGATTTTTGTGCCTGTGAATTTGCCCTACAATAGTCATGTGTGTCTGTGTGTAAGTTCCTTTGCCTGTCTTTCTAGTGTTTGTGATCTAGTTTAGAGAAGACAAGTAAGTTTTAATAATATCGGCGTGATGAGACCTCAGTACAAAATCCCATTGTATTTTATCCATAATTATACACATTAAGCAATATTGCAAAGTAGGAATTTCTTATTTAGCAGGGCTGTGATATTTGTAAGAACCTAAAGAAATCCACCTCAATGTTGTGAAGTTTTTACCACTTGTTTCAAACATTTCATATTCAATAGTAACAAATTGCAAACAGGAGAAAGGCTATTGAGAAAGAGAATGTATTCTTACTGTCATCTTTCTCTTGCATGAGCTGAGGCCACTTCCTGCACCGGCGGCTGAAAAGAAGCATCACTAAGATTTACACATGTAACAGCATAAGTCCTAGAATGTAAGCTCACTTATATATTATTGTTGTGGAGACTGGTCATATATATATACGCAGGGATATACTTATACACTGGTATCGTTACATGTCATATTCCTCTACCATATGGTAAAACAGAAGAGATACCTTACCAAAGCCACTGCTTAAAGCTACAAGCAGGAAACAAATGGCGATCTTCATCCTTGCGGTAGTTGATATTAGGTTCTTCCCTTAAGGTACCAACCACAGATAAGTTACATTGAGAGAAGCTTCATCTTATATATGCTTAGGAGACACCTGAGGGCTGTTGACTTTTGCGTCATTGTTGGGAGTTGGCATCGGGCAAACTCATCATCATCTTCATCTTCAGCCACTAAGACTCTGAAATTGTCTGAACTTTTTTCAATAGTTGGCAACCCCTGTGTTATTGTCTGTTTGCGTTGCGCCCACGTGCACTTTAAGCTGAAAATTAAATAAGAGCACCCTACTTTTTAATTAACAGGGTAATGTCCCTTCCAAGTCTCAGTATTGCCACGTTTTATT
This sequence comes from Leptodactylus fuscus, assembly GCF_031893055.1. NCBI lineage: Eukaryota > Metazoa > Chordata > Amphibia > Anura > Leptodactylidae > Leptodactylus > Leptodactylus fuscus. The sequence continues at coordinate 204,053,536 of NC_134269.1, read as the reverse complement.
ACTATAAAAAAATCTTAAAGGAACACGACATTCAGAAATGAAGATTCGGCTATGACATTGCTTTGTGCGTCTCTTACCTACACGTTGTAAAGTTTTTGTGTTTTATTAGTGCCACCCCCTGACGAAGACCTAGTGGTCGAAACGCGCTTCGGGTGCCCGACCCGGGGACACTGGATACTTGGTCACACCACATTATTCCATCATGGGAGAGCAGTTAATACAGAGTATTGGTTTGGTCTATATACTTTTTTTGCTGGAACGTTAGTTCTTACCTTATCTTAAAATGATACGTATCTTCCTGCTGTAACATATACATTTATGGCTATTGGGCACACGCCGTCATACTTTGATTATAGCCATATGTATATCAACGAATGACTATGTTATTACAATAACTAGACACTGGTATACATACACTTGTCAAAAAAGATACACATATGCCCGTGAGTATTTAACAACCTTTTGTTGGGCAATAATATATTCCATACCTATATTTTATATTTGTTCAATTCTACTGTTCCAACAATGTGTTTAGCTTTGTGTGGTACCAACGCCACTTAGTGGCGAATCTTTGTAATTACATCGACTATTTATACACTTTTTTTGATTCATATTTTTTCAATCTGTTAGTTTGCTAAATGTGAGATAATTTTCTAGTATCCAGATCCCCTGTGTGTCGGTTGCTGGGCTAGAACCCCCTCTGTGATAGTGAGTGCTTACTCCTCTGAGGAAATACAGCATTGACGGGCTGAAGGGTGGGCCCATCAAAGGATCCTCCGGAGGACCAGTCTGACACTGAGCAAATCACATTTCCTTATTTCTTTCTCCACAGTAAAATGTATGTGCTCAAAGTAAGGAGAAAGCCTGCCGTGTTCTCTCAGCACATCACCCTGTATACAGCCTGTGAGTAGACAGAGGAGAGTCTTGCCAGGAGGAAATTAGAAAGCTGCACTGGGAGTAAGCAGAATGCCTGACAGCAAGCAGAGATCTAGAAAACCACGAGGAAATGATACAGAAAGTATACTGGATAAATGGATTTCATTCTGCAAACAATAACATTTGTCTTATAACATTGGTCGAAAGTGGACAACTCCGTTAAAATGTAAAACTGTGTGACAAAAACTAATTCAAGTTTTTTAATCAACTAAGGCCCGGTTCACATCTGTGTTTGGGATTCCGCTTGGGGACCCCGCCCGAATGGAAACCTATACGCATTGAAAAGCGGTTAGCTAAGAAACTACACGGACCCCATAGACATGCAGAGAGAAAAGTGCTGCTTGGAGGACTTTTCTCTCCGGATGATTCGTGCAGACACCGAGCAGAAACCTCACAGACCCCATTACCATTATAGTTTATGGGGTCCGTGTGGTTTCTTAGCTAACCACTTTTTAATGCATAGAGGTTTCTGTTCAGGGGGGGGCCCCATGCGGACTGACCGAACAGAATATGGAAAGCAGATGTGAGCCAGGCCTAATAAGTGGTATAAAGTTAGACTGTTTCTTCTACGCCCTCTTCCCTCACTGAGTTCTGCCGGGTATTGCACCCTTCTGCCCACACACCGGGATTATTATTCACTAGTTTTATCTCTGGCTGCACTTCTTTCTCTCTGCATGAGATATGTCAGGGCTCTTTATTTGCAGGGCAAGTTGTTGTTTTTATTGGTAACAATATTTTGTATGTATGACTTTTTGATAACTTGGTATTGCTATTTTTTGGTGGAAGCAGGTGACCTAAATATACTAACTTTCCTGCCAAAAGCATCTTATGATTTTCGTTTTTGATTCCCCACTTTTCAAAAGCCATAGCTTTTTTATTTTTCCATTCACAGAGCCGTATAAGGGCTTAATTTTTGTGCGACAAAATGCACTTTGTAATGTTACCGTGTAATATTCTATACAATTTACTTACAAGCTGGTTCAATTCAGAATGGGGTGTAATTGCAGAATTTACTGTATAGCCAAAATGGCCTGTCAGGTGTAATCTATGGGTCGGTACAATTCTGATTCCAGTAAACAAATTTCTATAGTTTTATTCATGTTTTAACCCCTTTAAAACATTCCAAAAGTTTGCAAAAAACAAATACATTCTTGGATTCTCCATATACTGACACCCATAACATGTTTATATTTCAATCTACTGCGATGGACAAGGCATCTTTTTTTTTTGCAAAACCAGATGTAATTTTTTTAATACCATTTTGGGCAAAGTCTATTGCTTTGATCACTTTTTATTCAAATTTTTATGAGAGGCAAAATAATGAAAAAACAGCATTTCCTACTATGTGTTCACAGAACGGGGAAATGTTTGTAGAAGACTGAGCATTCTCAGATACAGGGATACCTAATGTGTATATGTGTTTCATGTTATGTATTATGTTTTCTAGGGAAAGGGTTAATCTGTGCATTGAGTTTTGTTGTTATTTTTACAGTGTTCATCGTACGAGATAAAAGACGCTGTTTTTAGTTAATGCAGAATTTATTTTTTGCATTTTTTAAATTAAAAGGTTGGCATTTTAAGCGTATTATTATTATATTATTAATATTATTATTTTATACTTTAACTTTTTAAACAATTTTTTCTTTTTCCTGTCTCACAAAGGAACTTGAACCTGAGTTCTGCTGATCCCCAGTGCAGTGTGCTGTGATACATTGTACTGCAGAACATCACACAGAGTATTTTACATAATAGTGCATCTGTTTAAGTGGAACCTTACTCCATTGGGGGGCGCTTTTATGTCCAGGGAATGATTTAGGCTTCCACTGCAATGACCAGGTATGAAGTTATTGGCAATCCTGAGTTTAACTCTTTAGATGCCTCAATCATTTGTGACGACCGTGAAGCAGAAGCCTTCTGTATCTTCACAAGAGCCATCTGAAGAGTCAAATATTTACCTAAGTCATTATGAGAATAAAGGTGACTGCCAAATTCTAGAAGCAATTCATCCTGATTTATGTAACTGCTTATTATTCTTAGTACCTGTATTCTGCACATGCACGAAACTCAGAGGCTCTTGTAGTAATCCAAAGGCTACTGAACAACTCCTAGCAGAGGAGCAGATTTCTATATTATAGTATTGTTCAGAAAAACCTTCTCAAGACAATCATCAGTCTATACAGGTTACGCTGGGTTCACACCAGCGTCTGGACTCCATTTTCAGGTTTCCGTCTTCTGCATGCAGAAAATGAAAACCTGTCATGCCAAGTCCGGCGTTTTCTGCTCTCTGCGGTGAAACCAGTTTTTTTTAAACTGGACACAGAGTACTGCATGTCCGACTCTGTGTCCAGTTTTAAAAAAACGGTTTCGCATTAATCGCTCACCGGCGCACACGGCCGGAGACTTTTCAAGCCCATTCAGATGAATGGGCTTGAAACATGCCGGCAGATTTACATTTCCTGCCCCTGTTTTGTGCAGGAAACGGAAACCTGCAGAATGGAGACCGGGCGCAGATGTGAACGAGCCCTTAGCGAAAAGAATGATATAGCCACAAAAGTCAAGCGAATAGGTTTTCATCTGAACCGTTTGAAATCAGTTTTTGAAGATCTTAAATACTGATTTCAAACAGATTTGCCATGGACCGTAAATCACATGACCATGGACCGTAAATCACATGACCATGGACCATAAATCACATGACCATGGTCAGAGTTTTATCCTCAAGAAGTAACAGAATGAATGACAGCAAGCAGAGATCTAGAAAACCGTGAGGAATTGATACAGAAAGTGTATTGGAAAATTGTATATCTTTTTATTGTACATTTGTTTGTCAATATTGGTCTGAAAGTGGCCAACCCCTTTAAAATATGTCAAAATGAATCTCAGTAGTAGTGTGTGTGGCCTCCATGTGCCTGTATGACCTCCCTACAACGCCTGGGCATGCTCCTGATGAGGTTGCGGATGGTCTCCTGAGGGATTTCCTCCCAGACCTGGACTAAAGCATCTGCCAACTCCTGGACAGTTTGTGGTGTAACTTGACGTTGGTGGATGGAACGAGACATGATGTCCCAGATGTGCTCAATCATATATTTTCATATGCCTGTGCCTGTGGGGCCCGCAGTGTCACTTACCGATCCCGGCCCCTGCCAGGATCGGTAAGTATATAGGGCCCGTTAGCGGCTGGAGTAACTCCAGCCGGTAACGGCCTATTAAAAAAAAAACAAAAAAAAACGCAGCGGTAGCGGCTGCCACCGGGCCCCCAATGTCCTGGGCCCTGTGGCAGCTGCTACTGCTGCTACCACGGTAGTTACGCCACTGGCTCTGGCAGTGCTCCTCCTGTTCCTCCTTGTACAAAAGAAAAGGTAGCAGTCCTGCTGCTGGGTTGTTACCCCTCCTACGGCCCCCTCCACATCTCCTGGTGCACTGGCCTGCTCCCTCATCAAAATGGCTGCCGCTGCCTTTCCTTCAGCTCACATGTCCCAAGTGTCAGTCTGAAACTATAAATCATTATTCCATTATTATTAGCCTAGTCCTAGTGAATCTATCTGCCGCTCCTAACCCTAAGGAGATGACAACCCTTAAAGGGAACCTATCACCATGAAAAAGCTATGTATTCTGCATGCATGTTATATAGCAGGAGGAGCAGACTGGCTTTGGGGACACCTGGCACCACAGTACCCCCTTAGTAATGTTCATCCTTTTTCCTTCAAGTCTAAAATGTCCCCTGGTTCTTTATCCTATGTGTTTGTATGTGTGTGTTTGTGTTTATGTATTTCCCGCCTTTTTTTTTTTTTTACCTCACCGCTGACAGGGACATTTCTTTGTTATTATGGAGTCTGAATATATTTTGGGTGAGGGATCTTTATCTAGTTTTCCGGGTCTGGGGTTTCTGTTCTATTTTGGGTTCAACAACTTTCAAATATTTATTCCATGAATCACTTAATCCAAGACATTGTGACCACTCATTGGCCAAAATACAATAGGGAGCCCGCTCCCAACCTGAAATCTCAGAAGACTCACTAACAACAACTTTTTTCTTAAAAATAGACATATTTTATGCAATTTCACACTATATTCCGGATTATTGGATGGAGGTCTCAAAATTCCGGATTATGGGAATTTTGCTAAAATTTGACTTGTAAGGTCAAGATGTTGCTAACAACACAGTCTTAATATGAAAAACCTTCTGCCGTACCCCACTTCTGGTAAGGTGGATGCTCTTGGTACTAAACCATGAACACCCGCATTACCCAACGTTATATGGTACAGCGTTCTCATAACAATATTATACGAGAAGCATTGATAAGAGAGCTACGTGTAAGATCTATGTGGTAACATGCACCGTCTCTCATTAAGCATTACCAAGTGTTAGGAAATTAAGTTTACAGACCCTACAGGCTGTTACCATCTAATATTCTTAAAGGGATACTGTCAATATGGACTCTGGATGGTCAATTAATACCTTAGCCCTACAACTCGTGAACCACAACTATTATCAGCACTTATTTTTCAGATGTTGGTAACTATAAGAGCAGGTGTAAGATGCCCTTTCATCCTTTTCCTGCACTGTTCTCCTGCACCCATTCTTGTGTGTTGTCTTGTCCCAGGATCTATAGGGGAGAGTCCTGTGACTACTGCAGCACATACATAGAGCTCTGACTGTATACAAATACAGCCAGCCCACTATTCAGAACATCTGTGATAGTGAGTGCTTACTCCTCTGAGGAAATACAGCATTGACGGACTGAAGGGTGGGCCCACCGAAGGATCCTCCGGAGGACCAGTCTGACACTGAGCAAGTCACATTTCCTTATTTCTTTCTCCACAGTAAAATGTATGTGCTCAAAGTAAGGAGAAAGCCTGCCGTGTTCTCTCAGCACATCACCCTGTATACAGCCTGTGAGTAGACAGAGGGGAGTCTTGCCAGGAGGAAATTAGAAAGCTGCACTGGGAGTAAGCAGAATGCCTGACAGCAAGCAGAGATCTAGAAAACCACGAGGAAATGATACAGAAAGTATACTGGATAAATGGATTTCATTCTGCAAACAATAACATCTGTCTTATAATATTGGTCGAAAGGGGACAACTCCTTTAGTATGTAAATCCAGTGACGTTTGCAACAAGCTCTGCTCTGTGCAAGAATGAGCTGAAAACCAGGAAACGGAAGGGATGCAAGACAGGAGGGCAGCTGAAATTTTGACAGGAGAAAACCCCTAAGGATGCATTTACACATTGATTTTGCCACAATACAGCGCTTCAAAGCAGAGCCCATTGATTTATATGGGTACCGATATATGCGCGCTATCCATTGAAATCAATCGGAGGCTTTTTTACCTATTGATTTCAATGGGTAGCACGCGTATATCGGCGCACATTGAAATCAATGGGCTCTGTTTTGAAGCGCTGCGCTTGGACACGTGTATACATGTCTAAAGGAGCGGCACGCTACGCCGTGTGAAAACACTCTAAAGGGTAAAGCCCAATGTTGCAGAAATGCTGCTTTTTTTTTTGCTGTAGACATTGCAGCGTTTTTATGGGGAGACTAAACTCATAGCTGCAACGTGGAGCCTCAGCCTGACAGGATGTATTTTCAGTCGTCTTACATATTGCTTCTTTCTCCTGGCTCCTCTTCATGTGGGATTTTCTGCAATAGATTCTGATGCTGGCCATATGTTACAGGATCACCTAGAAGCTAAGTCAGGAGTAAGCGATTAAGTAATTTAGTAAGGAAGTGGGGGGGATTCAGGTGTGGGGTCTGATTTTTTACGGTGTGCCCGGGAGCCTGAATATAATTTTGGAGGTCTGAATTTATTTAAGAGTTGGGCCATTAGTCTGAGGTCAGCTTATACCTGGTATTCAAGGAGTTAAGTGCAAGTGATCAGAGAGAGTATGGGCAAAATCACAGTGCCCATGTGATCACAGCAATGTGAAAGCACAACTCAGGTCATCTGATAGTTCCCATCTGTGCTATTGCTATGCTATACAACTCCTAGAGGGGGTTAAAACTAAATTATTAGATTATAAGTACTGAGCCGGCCATTTGGGTCCTTTCTTTATATTCTTAGATTGATCATTAAAAGTTTTAGTGTACTTTATTTTTGGTTTGTTTTTGTGGGGTCTATTTGAGATGCAGAATGTGAATTTATCTACAAGAATCCTCACGAGTGATACAAGTGCAGTCCTCAAGAAAGGTTTAGGTCCCTCTGCCTTCATCGGACACATTTACTTGTGTTACAGACTAGAACCTGTTCTGCAGAAGGCTGAAGTGTAGGAGGATTTTTCAGCTCGCAGACAGGCGGACATGTGAGGAGCTGCGGATTTTTAAATAGGACTTGACGTTTGTTGAATTTTTGTGGGATCTATATGAAGAAGGGAATAGGGGTCTTGGGGAGGGACCATTCACTAAAGGTCACCATACATCTAAGAAATATCCCCAACGTCACAGACGGTCACGGGGAGCCCCCCTGGTCAAAATTTAATCACGGTGTCAGTCCGAGGGAAGTGATATACAATAAAACATAAAAAAATCTGTACTGTCAGCTCACTAACACAAGTCGTCCATTTGCCACAACTAAATTGTTCAAACAACACTATTCCAAAATATGGCTGAGTATATGTCCCAATAGGATCAAGGTACTATACTCAGTGTTGTTCCACAAACAGATAGAGAGGATATGCAAGTGCAGGCTCAGTTTAGATAGAAATAGCTGTATCTGCACCTATGTGTTACATATATGCTTCACTCTCTCTATATATATCACCGTCACCTATGCAAGAAGTCTGCCCATTTTGGCGTAGTCGGCAGGATCCGTAGCTCAGGAGACATGTCGGACAGGGAAGAGGGAACCTCTGCCGGGTCAAGCTCAGGCGCCCCAGCTGATAGTCCCAATGTAGCTGTTTTACCAGGAAGGAGAATGGTGCCACCGGGCTCAGTGATGAGCCAAGTGACAAAATTTAATGGATGTAATATGACGGTAGCTGAATGGGCAGATCAGATACGAGGCTTACAGCAGATATATGACATTGCACCAGATGTGATAGTACAGTTAGCCACACTGACGCTGACAGGGGACGCCAAGACGACTGTCAGGCTACAACCAGCTAATGAGAAAAAGACATTTGATGAAGTAGTGACTTTGTTAGAGACCATTTATGGAGAGACAGCATCATTAGGTTCCCTAAAGGTCAGGTTCTTTCAGCGAACCCAGTCAGAAACTGAAACTCTCCCTCAGTATGCCAATGCCCTACAAGAACTACTCAATGACGTTAGGGAAAAAGGGGGAACCAACGCTATAGCCGACTATGACCGTACTCTCCGAGACCAGTTTGTCATAGGAATACGTGACAAGATCATAGCAGAGGCAATGCAAGATGAGATAAGGAGACGGCCACAATCTACCTTCAGTGACATACGGGTGGAGGCAATTTACCGTGCGAATAGTAAAGTGACAGAGCCACAGGTGAGACAGAGTGTCACACTAAGTCAAGGGGCCGAAGCAGCAGCTATAGGAAAAGCCGGAGACCTGGAGTCCATTATTCAGAAACTACAGGTACAAGTAGAATACCTAACAAAGCGCTGCGAAGATTATGCACAGCAGGCCAAGAGAGGCTATGAAGGAGGAAGAGTGAATAAAGTACCTGAGAGTGGAGTGTCAGGGGCCTACCGAGGGGGCCCAGAACAGGACCGAGAACGTTGGGTCTACCGAGGGGGCCCAGAGAGACGACCACCTCGGCGAGAGATCCAGTGCTGGGTGTGTGGAAGACTGGGACATGTCGCTGCAAAATGCCCAGACAAGTTCCCAAGACAGCCGCCTTTAAACTAGAAGGTTCCAGCGCAGCGGGGCATGCGTTGGAAGGGAATAAAAGAGTGAAGGAAGTTAAGAGCCCTGATGATACACTGATTGCAGCAAGCCCAGTATTGCAGGTCAAGATGAATGATGTTCTTGTTACTGGAATGATAGATACGGGATCACAGGTTACCACTATGGGAAGAGAATGTTATGAACGGTACTTCCAACAGTCTGCCCAGTATGACCCTGAGATGTTTGTGAGTGTGGTGGCAGCCAATAACCTACCTGTCCCGGTATGCGGAGTAGTCTGGATGGACGTGAACATATGCGGCCGAGACTTAGGCAGAAGAGGTATTATCGTAGTCCAGGAGGGCTATGATAAACAGATCCCCGTAATTTTAGGGATGAATATTCTGAAGGACATGGACCACCTGCTGTTTGCTAGAGATGGGCATAATTATTGGAGAGAAGCTACTGCTCACCAACCCACTCGGGCTGCCTTACAGCGATTAATAAGGATGTGTGGACTGCAGAGAGCCACCGGTGGAGAACAGCCCGTGGGCTGTATTACTGTTCCTCATCACACCAAGATAACACTACCAGCTGAAAGAGAGACTATTATATCGCTCCCACTGGGCACCACCCGGAAATTAGAAGGCCTCTCTGTCATGATTGACCCATTATCTAACCAGAACGGGTGCACTAATGTGCTTGTGGCTCGCTCCTTGTCTGTGGTAACCCAGGGGAGAGTGTTGGTGCGGTGTGTCAATACCCATAACCAGAGTTTAGATCTGACTCCAGGTAGCCTCCTTGCCAAGGTCTATGCTGTCCCAGCTGAAATACGAAAGGCGACACCTTTAGAACTGACCCCGTCCGGGAAGGGGGAATGGTCAGTGACCGTGTCCACAGAAGCAGAAGGGCTCATTGTCTCCCATGAAGAAGGGCGGTTGCTGCGGGAACGGATGAAGTTAAATGTTTCCCGATTCACCACTGATCAAGTCAGAAAGATAGACCAGTTGCTAGGAGAACACAAGGCCTCATTTGCACGACATGAGAATGACTTTGGCTGTGCACAGGGAATCTATCACGAAATACCCACTGGAGATGCGGCTCCCATCCGAGAGAGATATCGGCAGATACCACCCCAACAGTACCAAGAAGTGAAAGATCTGCTGAATTCAATGCTGGAGAATGGAGTTGTTAGAGAGAGTCAAAGCCCTTGGGCTGCACCAGTGGTGTTAGTCAAAAAGAAGGACGGATCTTTAAGGTTCTGCGTGGATTATCGTAGACTGAACTCCTGCACTGTACGTGACTCTTACCCGCTCCCCCGTATTGAAGAATCGCTTACGGCCTTAGGCAAGGCCCGTTACTTCTCGTCCCTGGATTTAGCAAGTGGCTACTGGCAGGTCCCCATGAGTGAGAAAGACAAAGGGAAGACGGCTTTCATCCTCCCAATGGGTCTATATGAGTTCAACCGTATGCCTTTTGGTCTGACCAATGCCCCGGGTACATTCCAACGGCTCATGGAGAAATGTCTGGGCGATTTCAATTTCGAATTCACTCTGATTTACCTTGATGACATCATTGTCTATTCCGCTACATTCGAAGATCATCTTCAGAAGCTGGGGCAGGTTTTTAGGAGACTGAGAGAGCACGGTTTGAAGTTGAAGCCCAGTAAGTGTCGCCTGTTACAGGAAGAAATTGAATATTTGGGACATCGAATATCAGGACGTGGAGTGCAGCCATCCAGTGAGAAGATTGCGGCTGTGCGAGACTGGCCCACTCCTACCACCCTACGAGAGGTCCGTGCCTTCTTAGGGCTTGCTGGATATTACAGGCGGTTTGTGAAAGACTTTGCACACAAAGCTGAACCACTGAATGCGCTATTGAGGAATACCGCTAGGGGTCCGAAGGCTCAATGCGTGCCTTGGGGTATCGAACAAGAGAGAGCATTTCAAACTCTGAAAGATGCTTTGACCAACCCTCCAATTCTGGCATATGCTGATTACCATCTACCCTTTCAGCTTTATACAGACGCCAGCCAATATGGTCTTGGGGCAGTACTCTCCCAAATCCAGAATGGAGAAGAAAGAGTGATCGCATATGGCAGCCGGTCATTACGAGACTCTGAAAGAAACCCTGCTAATTACAGCTCCTTCCGCTTGGAGTTATTAGCCCTTGTGTGGGCAATGACTGAGAAGTTTGCGGGGTACCTCACCGGGGCAGAAGTACAAGTGTTGACAGACAACAATCCACTGGCACATTTGGATAATGCAAAGCTAGGTGCCCTGGAGCAACGGTGGATGGCCCGACTTTCTAAGTACCGCTACAGTGTGAAATATCGCTCCAAAAATGAGAATCAGAATGCCGATGCATTGTCCCGAGTCACCACCCAACCACCGGTCGGGGACATAGATCAAGAATTAGAATCAACAGAGGTACCTGATTTCACCCAGTTTTCCCAGAAGGTGGTGACTGCTCGACAGAGCGAAATACTGGGAACTCAAGTAGCTCCCTTCCTGGGCCCATCCCACCAAGAATGGATTGGGCTCCAGCAACGTGATCCAAGCCTGGCACTGTTATGCCGTTGTGTTAAAAAGGGGTGCAAGCCTACTACTGATGAAAGAGACCAGCTGTCACCTGAAGTATTAGCGGTACTGGGGCAGTGGAACCGATTGGAGATGAGGGACGGGATCCTACGACGGCGTGTATACTTGCCAACTGAAATTGACGCCTGTTATCAAATTGTAGTGACTACTGATCTGGCCCGTCCACTAGCCGCCGAGGTACATCGTAGGAATGGTCACTTTGGAGCTGAGAAGACCTTTAGGTGGCTCCAACGATTGATCTTCTGTCCGAGTCTCCGCTTCATTGTTGAAGAAGTATGTCGTGATTGCAGAGCATGCGAAATCAACAAAGCAGTTGAACAGAGGGCTCCAACACAGACCATAGTGACGAAAGAGCCACTTGAAGTATTGATGATTGACTATCTCGCCGTGGGATATTCTGCAAGTGGGCATCAGTATTGCTTAGTTATGGTAGATCACTTTACCAAATTTGCTGTAGCCGTTGCAACAAAGGACCAGACTGCTGAGTCGGCTGCTGAGGCCCTGTGTCACCACTTCATACGAGTGTACGGCTGCCCTCAACGCATTCACTCTGACCAAGGCGCCTGCTTTGAGGGGCGAGTCATGCAAGAAGTGCAACGTATTTATGGAATGAAAAAGTCACGCACCACCCCATACCATCCACAGGGGAACGGGGCATGTGAACGATTTAACCGCACATTACTTCAGATGATCCGTACCTTGGAAGCCGACAAGAAGCGACAATGGCCGCAGTACCTGCCTGAATTGCTATGGGCCTATAATAATCAAGTCCACTCTGTCACAGGGTACGCCCCATATGTTCTCTTCTTTGGGCGACCCGGAAAAGGTGTGGGAGACCTCAACCTCGAAGACACCGATGAATTTCCTTATCGAGGCCTGCCCACTTGGATTCAGGCTCACCGTCAGAGATTAGAGACTGTCCACCGGATAGTACGTGAGAGACTACAAGAACAAGTTCACCCTAATCATCGGCCGGTGCAGGACACCCCTCTTAAAGTGGGCGACTTAGTCTTGGTACGAGTAAAGAAGCCACTAGGGAAATTGGACAGTAGGTGGGAACCTGACCCTTACTGCATTGTGGCCCACCCTCATGTTGATAGTCCCGTTTACCAAGTCCAAAATACCCTGACCAAGCAGACGCGGACGCTACACCGTGACATGTTACGCCCATGTCAGTCTCAGGGACCAGTTCAGAATGACAGAGAGGAAGTGACTATGACACACCCCTCCACAAGTGAGCCCTGGTTGTGGGATGACGATGATGATAACGGGGGTGTTGTGGAAGCTGTGACCACCCCGACAGTAACTGGGCCTGCAACAGTAGTGACACCCCCGACTGCCATATCTGACCGTCCTAATGAGAGACCGACCTCTACACTTGCTGATGATATGACAAGCTTGCGGCGGACTAGTCGCTCCACAGCGGGTGTACCGCCAGTGCGTTATGCCCAGAATGAGTTTGTTTGGCCAGCGGTCCATCGTTACATCACAACATTGCGATTACAGAAATGTGTTGATGGGGCTATTGTTGTCAGGGACTGCCAACATTCGACTGGGGGGGTATGTAGCAGTTAGTAGTAGCCCCTATTGTCTTAACAGTGGTGTTTTGCTGCCATCTACTGGTGTGAAGAAATATAGCCTGGGACTGTACTACTGTGAGACAATAATCACCCTGTTCTGTTTGGTAAATGGTGCGGTCCAGAGGAAGTGACGTGAGCAGCGTGGTGTGGGCCCAGAGTGTGTGCTGTGAGGACCTGTGAGAGGCCATTGCTGCTGTAGGCCATAGTAGAAGGCCTGAAACACTGCAGAGACTGACTGGAGAAAGCGGCAGTGTTGTGGAGATTGTTCTGGAGACTAAAGCCGGACTGTGCCTTGGACTTTGTTCAGACCTTCACCCAAGACAGAAGCAAGACAGAGTCTGCTTAGTTCCTGGACAGGCCTGCATCGAGGGAGCACCACAGAGAGCTGAGAGACTGTATAAACCCGGTACCGTACAAGTATCTCAGGGACAGCTAGGGCCAGTTTATAGCGTGCGTTATCCTCATACTGTTATATGTAACTTAGTTTTATTTTGTTGATTCCTTCCCATTTTCCATAAGTAAATTGTGTTATATACCTGCCAGTGTGCGTCTGTCTCCTAGTCGCGGATCCTTGTTACCTGCTGGCCCGGACTTACACAGTAGTGAGGCATTATACTATATTGGGTCAGTAGTGAGGCATTATACTATATTGGGTCAGCAGTGAGGCATTATACTATATTAGGTCAGTAGTGAGGCATTATACTATATTGGGTCAGCAGTGAGGCATTATACTATATTGGGTCAGCAGTGAGGCATTATACTATATTAGGTCAGTAGTGAGGCATTATACTATATTGGGTCAGCAGTGAGGCATTATACTATATTGGGTCAGTAGTGAGGCATTATACTATATTGGGTCAGTAGTGAGGCATTATACTATATTGGGTCAGTAGTGAGGCATTATACTATATTGGGTCAGTAGTGAGGCATTATACTATATTGGGTCAGTAGTGAGGCATTATACTATATTGGGTCAGTAGTGAGGCATTATACTATATTGGGTCAGTAGTGAGGCATTATACTATATTGGGTCAGTAGTGAGGCATTATACTATATTGGGTCAGTAGTGAGGCATTATACTATATTGGGTCAGCAGTGAGGCATTATACTATAATGGGTCAGCAGTGAGGCATTATACTATATTGGGTCAGCAGTGAGGCATTATACTATATTGGGTCAGTAGTGAGGTATTATACTATATTGGGTCAGCAGTGAGGGATTATACTATATTTGGTCAGTAGTGAGGCATTATACTATATTGGGTCAGTAGTGAGGTATTATACTATATTGGGTCAGCAGTGAGGGATTATACTATATTGGGTCAGCGTTGAACCTTGCTGCACACACAGCTCTGCTAAATCTCCGGTGTACAGAGTTGAGAGCACGGCCAGCTCTGCTTCATCTCCGACGTAGCACTGCATCTTCGGAGTAGTCGAGCTCAGCGCACGGCCAGCACTGCTACCTCTCGGCATAGGAATGCATTGACTAGCGTTGATTGGCCGAATGCTATACTCTGTAGAACGCTAGTTCTGCCGGTGGAGGTGGAGTCTAAGATCAGTCCACAGCAGTCTCCATTCTGGTCCGATATTAGACTCCGCCTCCTCTGGTAGAATCAGCGTTGATTGGCCGAATGCTGTACTCTGTATGGCATTCAGCCAATCAACTCTGGTCAATGCATTCCTGTGGGAAATAGTCAGCTTGCGCATATCGCAAGCTGACAGGAATCCTGACGTAATACAGTGATTTGGGCATGTTAGATGCCCCCAGACATGCTTCCACTGCTGTCCCAGTTGCATTCCAGGGTGTTGGCATCATTTCCTGGGGTATGATAGTGGACTTAGTGAGTCGAATAGTGGGATCCCCTGAAACGAAGCACGTTTCCCCATAGACTATAATGGGGTTCAATATTCGTTCGAATAGTTGAATATTGAGCGGCTATTCGAAACGAGTATCGAATATATTACATGCCGTATGTATTATACGTCATTAGGGAGCCCTTTTTGTCTATTACTGTATTGTCTTCTTCTTGCGGTATTTTAATATTTACTTAATAAAAATATTTTTATATTTTTCCTATCTGTGTTCCTATTTTGAGTATCTCCTGTTAGTGTTTGTGTATGTGGACACCATTATAGTCTATGGGGTCCGCAAGTTTCCCAGGTAACCGCTTTTCAATGCGTATAGCTTTTTGTTCGGGGGGGGGGGGGGGTCCCATGCATACTCCCCAAACGGAAACCCGAACAGGAATCATTGTCCTTTGACCACTCAGTTATTTTTTAGTCCTGTCATTGTTGAAGTCTGTGTTGAGCAAAATAAATGGATGACACATTTGCTGTATCTATAAGTGAATTCCTTTTGTCCTTAAATGTTACTACACTTTCTATCTCTCCCCTCTACGAGAGTAAAATTGCAAAAATGTTTGCAGTTTTGTAACAAAAAGTTGCCTTGAAAAATCTGGAGTAAACAAATGTAGGAAAATGACTAAACTATAAGAGGATTGCAATAAAGAGCCGGAGCCGTGTGCAGTTCTACTCGTCTATTTTATTCATTTTAATGATTAGAGAAAGTAAATCCTGGAGATTTCTGTAACAGAAACAACGGCATTGCTTTAAGAGAGGAAAAGAATCATCTGAAAATTACAGGATAGATATGTTCTTGACTTCACGTCCATTTCTTGGTGAAGAAAATCGCTGAAGTGCCTGGAATATACAAAACAGATTCGGATCATCATCTAAACCATCAGCAGACATAGGGACGGATTCCATAAAACTAGACTGATAAAGACATTCTATAGATCAGATACAAAGTCAGACTAGCCTAGAACGGATTCATATTCTGCTATACATAGTTATATTCACTGCTATTATTTATCTATTATTTAAGTCCCTCACAAGGCTCCGGCTATAGTCACATGACTAATGGCTGTGCGATGTCACACGCCAACATTACAGTCAATTCAAGTGAATGGAGGCTTTCACATGACTGGTGTGGTAGAGGTACCAGGGACTCCATAACTCCAATAAGGGCTTTACATGTAATATTACACCTGGGTAATTCTTCATATGGCACATGCAGGTAGACCTCAAATGGGAATGCAGGGGCATAGGGTGCTATAGGGGGTATGGTACGAAATTGTCTGAATTTACATGAAAGAAGAAGAGGAGACAGAAGAGGAGGTAAAATGAATATCAGTGAGAAATCTACATTACTTTGCTGCAATTTTGATTTACATTCAGTCTGTATCACGTAAGTCACATTTCAAGTGTTTAATATAGAAATATTATAGAAGAAAAAGACTTTACCTTTAATTAGGGGTAATGGTGAATCACGGACCACCAACAATCCCGTCTGCTCTTTCCCATGCTGTACCAACAACCTTAGTCTCTCCTTCTATTACTTCACCAGCAGCAATCAAAATACCACCAAGCAATAAGTCAGCTAGTTCAGTTACTTTCCCCTTCAGGTCACCAAGTACGTCGTCCTGTAAAAGAAAAGAAAGATATATAATTACACGTCTTTGTAATTGACCAGAAGTAAACAGAATAAGGACAGCAATGGATCCTTTATTGCCATAAGTGAACACTATATAAATGGATGTCCTGTCATTTAGCGAATCTGTTAAACAGATCATTAATCTTGTGGCCATAAAATGACATCTGAGCTTCCCTATAAAGCAGACCTAAACCTGCAAACAACTTATTATTTTCCGGCAGCATTTTTACCATGAATACATTATGTAATATACAGATGTTTCTCCTTTTTGGGATTTAGGACATAAGTAAGGTAAGTGAGACAACAGAGCCGCCATGTATATCTGTCCCTGGACTAACAGAGGGCCCTCGGTATTATCTATCCAGTCTTCTCTACATTTATGATATTGGGAAGACCTTTCCTTGTTTATGACTGATTGCGGTGTGTAATAGTAATGTATAGTGCGGTGTATGTCTATACCTAGAAGGTGTCTTTTATATTACTGTTTTTTGGGGAAAGGCTTGGGTCTGAGTACGGGGAATGTGACAGTAGACTGTTGGTTTTAGGTACCTTTGAGAGTTCTGCCCTCCATTTTATGTCTTTCTGTATCTTTTAAGTATCTATTACAGGTTACGTATTACATTGCTCAATATCGCTGCTCTGAGGCCAAACAGAAAAGCCGGCCAGTAATTAGCAGTAATCGCAGGCACCCGCTGATTATCAAATGGCAAGTACAGGCTCATCATGGATAGAAAGATCATCCATATAGAAAAGACAATATAACAGTGCAATTACCTTATCAGCGAGCACTTTCTTAAATACAGCGGTAGTATTATGGCCGTCATCAGTAATCATCTTTTCCTGTAAAAACAAACAACAATTTCTGATTATTGTCTAGAGATGAATTCTGTTTTCTTAAGCTGGCTATGTATATAGTTATAGATATAAGATTTAGCAAACTTTCATGGCTGAGGTGACAATATCCATCTCTGCCATCACCTGAGACTGTTCTAGTCTATAACCATAAGCTCTATACAAGTAAGTAGTAGTTATGGAAATAGCACAGCAAGCAATTGTATATAGTTATAGTATATAAGGTGTATAGTTGATGCTAAGCATCTAAGCTTATACCTCCATACAGTTCACTGGTCCCTTATGTCACTATTCAGTACAATATCCTCCTTATAACCCCATATGATTCCCCTATACAGTACAATGGCCCTCTTTTGCCCCCATATAATGGCTCCCATACAGTGGCCTATTTGCCTCCATTCAGTAACCCTTTATTCTCCATATATTCACCCCTTACGTCCACATACAGTACAATGACACCTACTACCCCCATATAATGGCCTCTCATTCCCCCATACACTACACAGCCCCTTTACTCCCCCATATAATGCTCTTTTATGCCCCATACAGTACAGTTCCCCTTTATTCTCTAATATAATGCTGCCTTACATTCCCATACAGCACAGTGGCTCCTTATGCCGCCATATAATGACCCCTAATCCCCCATGCAGTAAGATGCCCCCTGACGCCGGCCCCCCAGTTGTCAGGGTGCTAGTAGAGGACACATGTAACCAATGGAGAGGATCTACCACCTCCCTAGTGACAACAGCTGATTGGTCGGGGGTCCGAGAGCTGGATCCCACCATGGATTGGATATTGATTCCTTATGATCGGCAAATCAATTGAAACCTGGGAAACCCCTTATCCAAAATAGCCAATGGAAAAAAATGACATTCAGTAATAAACATATGGAAATCATATAGTCCTAAATGTTTTACTCATATATAACAATAACTAGAGTAACATATAGAGAGAGATTACCATTGTGCGGCTTACACCTAGTGTCACTAGGATTACCAGTCTGTAATAAATAACTTATTGTATTAATATATCAGATGACAAATATATAATGTAGCCTGAGAGATATAATACACTGTCATTAGAAACAGAAGAATTCTGACAATTCCTTTGCAAATATTCAGCTATAAGGATTTGCAAAGGAATATTCTAACCACAAAAAGTACATATTAAAAGTATTTCTTTATAATATAGGAGCCACATTGAAAAAGTGTGTTGTCTGTGTGCTCGCCGCGCCAAAAATATGTCAAAAATCAGGTCGCGCACTAAAAAAACAGTTTCATTGAAAAAACAGAACAGTACAAGCATTGAGTATATAAAAGCAAGAAAGTACAGATAGTAGATAATGTAGATAAAGTATCAAAGAAAAAGTGATGCATTGGTGGAGGATATATGATTAATTATTAAAAATGAGAAATTGTTTATCTTTATGACGGAAACTACAGATGTTACATCTGTGCATGTGCTGGGTCGGTGGTAAAGCAGCATTGATGATATCCACGTGCCATCCACGCCTTCACAGCCCTATTCACTTTCTTCACTTTGCCGGGTGACATAATGGACAGACATAGGTCCTGATTTTTTCCCTGGGCCCCTTACATACCCCTTGTAAGTAACTGGTGTCAGATGACTTATGTCATGTTATCAATGCAAAATTCCTCTAAATTATGATAAGAGAAATAGTAGAGTGACCTGTGAGGTCAATGCCGTATGATCTCTAATAGTGAGTTATATGAACAGTGTAAAAGGAGCTTAGAGAAAACATAAGTTCACATTACCACAAAAGCGTCTCTGAGCATATTTTTATCCTTTTCGGGAATATCCAAGTAAGGTGACTAAAATGCAAATAAAAACACATCCAATTACATCAATATTAAGATAATTAAAACATAATATTAGAAAAACATAGTTTCTTTCTTTCTTTCTTCTTCTATACTTAGAAGATCTTAGGCTGCAGGGTGTGACCTCTTATTTCTAGGCTTCTCAAGCCGGTTGCACACGACCCGGTAGCCCACTGACCATTCATACGGTTGTGTGCATGGGGGGTTTAGGCTAAGGCCGCACATAGAAGAACATGCTAGAATCCCAACCACCTTGCAGTGACTGTAAAATGTTGTGGGTTTTTCCGTGGCGTCTACGTGGGGCCCCAGCCTTATGATATTTGTTTAAATAGGATGTGATTAAAAATGGCTGGCCAGAGCTAGAGAACCCAGGAGCAAGTGATTTACTTTATAGCACTTCTACATACAGTATAGAGTATAGGACAAATGTATAGCAATGCACAAATTCTTCCTCACCACTTCCTCATAAATAGCGCCGAGAAGATAACCATTGAATTCAGCCACCATTTTCTATAGCAAAGATAAAATATTTTAGTACATTGCATACCCATGCTGTATAACAATCTATTCCTAGTACTGTGTATAGTATAAGAGATAATAAGACATTACAGATCACCTTCAGCTCCGCTGGGCACTCTGCTAACGTATCACTCCTTTCTATAGTTATTTCTAGAGTCACCCTAGGCTGTGTTAGAACTAGAGACGTCCCTTTAAATATCGTTTTTTCTGATTAATAGATTGTATACAAATATATACAGGGAAAGAAATATGGGATTCTGCAGGTAATAAATTAAGCTATAGTGTAATGTTGTAAGGCTGAGTCATATTACCAGAGCGTCCAGGGCCGTCTTCATAATACAGTTCAGTTCCATTGAGTTGAACAAGCCTGTAAACTAGAAGATAAAGAAAAAATAAAAACATAAGGACGGTAGAGAAAATGTGCAGCACACCATGAAATCTATCAGGTAAATTGTAACGTAGAATTTACAGTATATATAGAAGTCATAAACAGATAGATAGATAGATAGATAGATAGATAGAAAGATA
This sequence comes from Leptodactylus fuscus, assembly GCF_031893055.1. NCBI lineage: Eukaryota > Metazoa > Chordata > Amphibia > Anura > Leptodactylidae > Leptodactylus > Leptodactylus fuscus. The sequence goes on along the minus strand of NC_134269.1, from coordinate 204,033,395 downwards.
GGAGATAGATAGAAGATAGATAGAAGATAGATAGATAGATAGATAGATAGATAGATAGATAGAGAGAGAGATAGATAGATAATAGATAGATATAAGATAGATAGATAGATAGATAGATAGATAGATAGATAGATAGATAGGAGATAGATAGATAGATGATAGGAGATAAATAGATAGAATTTACAATCTACAGTTAAAAAGTAAAAAAAACAACAACTACATTTACCTTTTTTTCTGCATATTTATGAATCCCCGTAGTAACCATACTGGCCAAAACTTCAGCTTCGGTACGCTAAAAGGAAGATATAAGTGACACATAAAGTAACCATTAAGATACATAAGTACATTCTTGTTATAATGTTTATATCCAGTACTTGCTATCAGGTTTCCCCTACAGGTAAGCTCTCTAGCATGTGACATGACATTTGGATTTTTGTGCCTGTGAATTTGCCCTACAATAGTCATGTGTGTCTGTGTGTAAGTTCCTTTGCCTGTCTTTCTAGTGTTTGTGATCTAGTTTAGAGAAGACAAGTAAGTTTTAATAATATCGGCGTGATGAGACCTCAGTACAAAATCCCATTGTATTTTATCCATAATTATACACATTAAGCAATATTGCAAAGTAAGAATTTCTTATTTAGCAGGGCTGTGATATTTGTAAGAACTTAAAGAAATCCACCTCAATGTTGTGAAGTTTTTACCACTTGTTTCAAACATTTCATATTCAATAGTAACAAATTGCAAACAGGAGAAAGGCTATTGAGAAAGAGAATGTATTCTTACTGTCATCTTTCTCTTGCATGAGCTGAGGCCACTTCCTGCACCGGCGGCTGAAAAGAAGCATCACTAAGATTTACACATGTAACAGCATAAGTCCTAGAATGTAAGCTCACTTATATATTATTGTTGTGGAGACTGGTCATATATATATATATACGCAGGGATATACTTATACACTGGTATCGTTACATGTCATATTCCTCTACCATATGGTAAAACAGAAGAGATACCTTACCAAAGCCACTGCTTAAAGCTACAAGCAGGAAACAAATGGCGATCTTCATCCTTGCGGTAGTTGATATTAGGTTCTTCCCTTAAGGTACCAACCACAGATAAGTTACATTGAGAGAAGCTTCATCTTATATATGCTTAGGAGACACCTGAGGGCTGTTGACTTTTGCGTCATTGTTGGGAGTTGGCATCGGGCAAACTCATCATCATCTTCATCTTCAGCCACTAAGACTCTGAAATTGTCTGAACTTTTTTCAATAGTTGGCAACCCCTGTGTTATTGTCTGTTTGTGTTGCGCCCACGTGCAATTTAAGCTGAAAATTAAATAAGAGCACCCTACTTTTTAATTAACAGAGTAATGTCCCTTCTAAGTCTCAGTATTGCCACGTTTTATTACTATAAAAAAATCTTAAAGTAACACGACATTCAGAAATGAAGATTCGGCTATGACATTGCTTTGCGTGTCTCTTACCTACACGTTGTAAAGTTTTTGTGTTTTATTAGTGTCACCCCCTGACGAAGACCTAGTGGTCGAAACGCGCTTCGGGTGCCCGACCCGGGGACACTGGATACTTGGTCACACCACATTATTCCATCATGGGAGAGCAGTTAATACTGAGTATTGGTTTGGTCTATATACATTTTTTGCTGGAACGTTAGTTCTTACCTTATCTTAAAATGATACGTATCTTCCTGCTGTAACATATACATTTATGGCTATTGGGCACACACCGTCATACTTTGATTATAGCCATATGTATATCAACGAATGACTATGTTATTACAATAACTAGACACTGATATACATACACTTGTCAAAAAAGATACACATATGCCCGTGAGTCTTTAACAACCTTTTGTTGGGCAATAATATATTCCATACCTACCATATATACTCGAGTATAAGCCGAGTTTTTCAGCACAGTTTTTGTGCTGAAAAAGTCAGCCTCGGCTTATACTCGGGTCATTATGGTAATAGTTGCAGACCCGGCATCCGGACCGGCATACAGACACCGGGAGGAGTGCCGTAGCGATGCTGCTCATTTCAAACAGCAGAAGTACTTACGGTACTTCTTCGAGCAGGGCCGGAATACATACCCCCCCCACTCCATCACACGCCGGGTGACGTGGTCACGTAAGCTCAGGCCCGCACCCGGCGTGTATCTGCGTTCCGGCCCTGCTAGCAGAAGTACTGTAAGTACGGTATAAACAGTATAGAAGCAAAAACAGGAAGGGCACTCACCTGTAGACGAAGATCTTTTAAAAATTATCCTTTATTAGGAAAAGTACTTCATAAAAAACAACCATAGGGAGGGAAGGAACAGCAAATGTGGCAACAAAAAGGCAACAGCCGTTTCGCGCTAATTTGAGCGCTTCTTCAAGCCTTCAATGCATACCAGTATACCATACCATACCATACCATCTGTAGTACTGTAAGTACTTCTGCAGTTTGAAACTGACAGCATCGCTACGCTCCTGCTATGAGCGTGGCGATGCTGCGGCCCGGCACCCGCCCCGGTGTCTGGATGCCGGGTCTGTAACTATAATGGCGCCGCTCTGCTTCAGAGCGGTCACCATACACACCGACACCTCGGAGCCCCCTGCAATCATGCCTGCAATCAGAGATTGCAGGCATGGGGAGCTAGAACATTTCAGCGGAGATCTTCTACGATGTGTCGGTACGAGGGAGGAGGGATCCTATGAACTGTGGCCGGCCAACGGCAGAAGCGCTTCTGCCGGGAATTCCCCTCAGCACTCCTGCTGAAGGCCATCTACAGTTCTCCTTCAGGTCCCGTCGGCTGGGGATTCCGTTCAGAACTCCTGTACAGGCTCCCCGGCTGGCAGTGCCTCTCTTTTGCTGGCTGCTCTATGCAGCCTGCAAAAGAAAGGACAATTTTAGCAATGTATTGCAATGCATTAGCATTGCAATGCATTGCATTAGTGATCGGACCCCCTGGGGTTCAAGACCCCTAGGGGGTCTAATAAATGCAAAAAAAATTAAATTAAAAAGTGAAAAAAAATAAAGTATTAGTAAATAAAAAGTATAAAAAATTCAAATCCTCCCCCTTTCCCTAGAACACATAAAATACTAATACTGTGAAACACATACACATTAGGTATCCCTCTGTCCAAAACCACCCGCTCTACATACCTATAAATATATTTTTCCTGTACGGTAAATGCCGTAGCGGGAAAAGAAAAATGTTGTCTAACTGCCCCTTCCCCGAGACTGAGTCTCCCCCCCCCCCCCACTTGGAATTCAGCCTGACTACATCCAGGCTAAGTATAGGGTATCTGCACTGCTCATATTCCGTCAGGAAGGGGTTAATAGGAGCACTGCAGATACGATATATTCAGCCAGGCTGAATTCCAAGTGGAGGAACAAAACAACAGTCTTCAAGCTCAGGGAAGGGGCAGACAGACAACCAAAACACCCCCTCCCCTTCCCCAGCACCTACTGCACCCAAAAACTCCGACCATTTTAATTTTTGAAATTTTCCAGTAGCTGCTGCATTTTCCCCCCTCGGCTTATCAGTGGCGGATCCGGTGTTTGCGGGGCCCTGGGCAATTGACTTTGGCAGGGCCCAACTTATTGGGGGGTCTCGCACTTCTAACCTGTACTTCCCAACTGTTGAAGACTAGAAAGAGGGAATAAAATGTGCGTAGCGCGCCGCAGCAAATTAGGCCCGCCCACTTTTATGTTGACTCCGCCCATCCTCATTCATTTTTCATGTGATTCCACAGTATAATCCTCCTACAGTCACCCATAAATTATATGTCCCCCCTCCATCTCTCCCCCATTTTCATATACACCCTTCATCTACCCCTAGTTTCATGTCCCCGCCCTCTATCTCTATCCCCAGTTTCATGCCATTCTCCCCCTTTATCTGCCCACAGTTTCATGTCCCCCCCATCTCTGCCCCAGTGTCATGCCGTTCTCCCCCCTTCATCTGCCCCAGTGTCATGCCCCCCCTTCATCTGCCCCAGTATCATGCCATTCTCCCCACTTCATCTGCCCCAGTATCATGCTGTTCTCTCCCCCTTCATCTGCCCCAGTGTCATGCTGTTCTCTCCCCCTTCATCTGCCCCAGTGTCATGCCATTCTCCCCCCTTCATCTGCCCCAGTGTCATGCCATTCTCCCCCCTTCATCTGCCCGTGTCATGCCGTTCTCTCCCCCTTCATTTGCCCCAGTGCCATGCTGTTCTCTCCCCCCTTCATCTGCCCTAGTGTCATGCCGTTCTCCCCCCTCCATCTGCCCCAGTGTCATGCCGTTCTCCCCCCTTCATCTGCCCCAGTGTCATGCCATTCTCTCCCCCTTCATTTGCCCCAGTGCCATACTGTTCTCTCCCCCCTCCATCTGCCCCAGTGTCATGCCGTTCTCCCCCCTCCATCTGCCCCAGTGTCATGCCGCCCCCCCTTCATCTGCCCCAGTGTCATGCTGTTCTCCCCCCCTCCATCTGCCCCAGTGTCATGCCGTGCTCCCTCCGTTCATCTTCCCCAGCGTCATACTGTTCTCTCTCTCACACACACACACTCACCTTCCCTCATTCCCCCGCAGCTCTTTCCCTCAGACACATATTGTAGCCGTGATGTGATGACGTCATCACATCGCGGCTACAAATGCCGGAGCTCAGCGTTAAAGCAGGAGCTGAGCTGTGACAGCTCCTGCTTTAAACGCCTATGTTTTTCAGCTCATCGTCTGAGGAAATACAGCAATGGCGGGCTGAAGGGTGGGTCCATCGAAGGATCCTCCGGAGGACCAGTCTGACACTGAGCAAGTCACATTTCCTTATTTCTTTCTCCACAGTAAAATGTATGTGCTCAAAGTAAGGAGAAAGCCTGCCGTGTTCTCTCAGCACATCACCCTGTATACAGCCTGTGAGTAGACAGAGGGGAGTCTTGCCAGGAGGAAATTAGAAAGCTGCACTGGGAGTAAGCAGAATGCCTGACAGCAAGCAGAGATCTAGAAAACCACGAGGAAATGATACAGAAAGTATACTGGATAAATGGATTTCATTCTGCAAACTATAACATTTGTCTTGTAATATTGGTCAAAAGCAAACAACTCCTTTAAAATGTAAAACTGTGTGACACAAACTAATTCAATTTTTTTAATCAACTAAGGCCCGGTTCACATCTTCGTTTGGGATTCCGCTTGGGGACCCCGCCCGAACGGAAACCTAAACACATTGAAAAGCGGTTAGCTAAGAAACTACACAGACCCCATAGACTATAATGTGGTCCATGTGATTTCCGCATGCAGAGAGAAACGTGCTGCTTGGAGAACTTTTCTCTCCGGATGATTCGTGCAGACATCGAGCAGAAACCTCACAGACCCCATTACCATTATAGTTTATGGGGTCCGTGTGGTTTCTTAGCTAACCACTTTTTAATGCATAGAGGTTTCTGTTCGGGGGGCCATGCGGACTGACCGAACGGAATACCGAAAGCAGATGTGAGCCAGGCCTAATATGTGCTAAAAAGTTAGACTGTTTCTTCTACGCCCTCTTCCCTCACTGGGTTCTGCCGGGTAGTGCACCCTTCTGCCCACACACCGGGATTATTATTCACCTGTTTTATCTCTGGCTGCACTTCTTTCTCTCTGCATGAGATATGTCAGGGCTCTTTATTTGCAGGGCAAGTTGTAGTTTTTATTGGTAACAATATTTTGTATGTATGACTTTTTGATAATTTTTTATTGCTATTTTTTAGGGGGAGTAGGTGACCTAAACATACAAACATATTATTTTATACTTTTTAAACCTTTTATTTATTTTTTTTTCTTGTTCCTGTCCTACAAAGGAACTTGAACCTGAGTTCTGCTGATCCCCAGTGCAGTGTGCTGTGATACATTGTACTGCAGAACATCACACCGAGTATTTTACATAATAGTATATCTGTTTAAGTGGAACCTTACTCCATATGGGGGCGCTATTGTGTTCAGTGGATGATTTAGGCTTCCACTGCAATGACCAGGTATGAAGTTACTGGCAATCCTAAGTGTTTAACTCTTTAGATGCCGCAATCATTTGTGACCACCGTGAAGCAGAAGCCTTCTGTGTCTTCACAAGAGCCATCTGAGGAGTCAAATATTTACCTAAATCATTAAGAGAATAAAGGTGACTGCCAAATTCTAGAAGCAATTCATCCTGATTTATGTAACTGCTTATTATTCTTAGTACCTGTATTCTGCACATGCACGAAACTCAGAGGCTCTTGCAGTAATCCAAAGGCTACTGAACAACTCCTAGCAGAGGAGCAGATTTCTATATTATAGTATTGTTCAGAAAAACCTTCTCCAGACAATCATCAGTCTATACAGGTTAGCAAAAAGAATGATATAGCCATGAAAGTCAAGTGAATAGGTTTTCATCCGGAACGTTTGAAATCAGTTTTTGAAGATGTTAAATACTGATTTCAAACAGATTTGCCGAACGCAGATGTGAACCAGGCCTAAGGCCTGTTAACTCAGGACTCCTGTGGTCCAATGTACTGTACTAAACTATAGAGCGGTATTCCCTTCTGAAGGGTCGTAGGCAGACTTGTAGCTGAAGCTCCCTGAAGTATTTTACCTAATACATTGTTTTATCTACAGTCCTATGAAAAAGTTTGGGCACCCCTATTAATCTTAATCATTTTTAGTTCTAAATATTTTGGTGTTTATAACAGCCATTTCAGTTTGATATATCTAATAACTGATGGACACAGTAATATTTCAGGATTGAAATGAGGTTTATTGTACTAACAGAAAATGCGCAATATGCATTAAACCAAAATTTGACCGGTGCAAAAATATGGGCACCTCAACAGAAAAGTGACATTAATATTTAGTAGATCCTCCTTTTGCAAAGATAACAGCCTCTAGTCGCTTCCTGTAGCTTTTAATCAGTTCCTGGATCCTGGATAAAGGTATTTTGGACAAACAATTCAAGTTCAGTTAAGTTAGATGGTCGCCGAGCATGGACAGCCCGCTTCAAATCATCCCACAGATGTTCAATGATATTCAGGTCTGGGGACTGGGATGGCCATTCCAGAACATTGTAATTGTTCCTCTGCATGAATGCCTGAGGATTTGGAGCGGTGTTTTGGATCATTGTCTTGCTGAAATATCCATCCCCGGCGTAACTTCAACTTCGTCACTGATTCTTGAACATTATTCTCAAGAATCTGCTGATACTGAGTGGAATCCATGCGACCCTCAACTTTAACAAGATTCCCGATGCCGGCATTGGCCACACAGCCCCAAAGCATGATGGAACCTCCACCAAATTTTACAGTGGGTAGCAAGTGTTTTTCTTGGAATGCTGTTTCTTTTTGGACGCCATGCATAACGCCTTTTTTTTATAACCAAACAACTCAATTTTTGTTTCCAAAATGAAGCTGCCTTGTCCAAATGTGCTTTTTCATACCTCAGGCAACTCTATTTGTGGCGTACGTGCAGAAACGGCTTCTTTCTCATCACTCTCCCATACAGCTTCTATTTGTGCAAAGTGCGCTGTATAGTTGACCGATGCACAGTGACACCATCTGCAGCAAGATGATGCTGCAGCTCTTTGGAGGTGTCTGTGGATTGTCCTTGACTGTTCTCACCATTCTTCTTCTCTGCCTTTCTGATATTTTTCTTGGCCTGCCACTTCTGGGCTTAACAAGAACTGTCCCTGTGGTCTTCCATTTCCTTACTATGTTCCTCACAGTGGAAACTGACAGGTTAAATCTCTGAGACAACGTTTTGTATCCTTCCCCTGAACAACTATGTTGAACAATCTTTGTTTTCAGATCATTTGAGAGTTGTTTTGAGTAGCCCATGATGCCACTCTTCAGAGGAGATTCAAATAGTAGAACAACTTGCAATTGGCCACCTTAAATACCTTTTCTCATGATTGGATACACCTGGCTATGAAGTTCAAAGCTCACTGAGGTTACAAAACCAATTTTGTGCTTCAGTAAGTCAGTAAAAAGTAGTTAGGAGTATTCAAATCAATAAAATGATAAGGGTGCCCATACTTTTGCACCGGTCAAATTTTGGTTTAATGCATATTGCGCATTTTCTGTTAGTACAATAAACCTCATTTCAATCCTGAAATATTACTGTGTCCATCAGTTATTAGATATATCAAACTGAAATGGCTGTTGCAAACACCAAAATATTTAGAACTAAAAATGATTAAGATTAATAGGGGTGCCCAAACTTTTTCATAGGACTGTATCTTGTTTCCTTATTCAGATACAGTTAAATCTCTCTCCTCAGTGTCTACAGCTGGTTGTCTAGGTCACAGACCTGAGATCGGATCAGGACAATGGCTCAGTCCCTTCTCCCATCTATCTACACTGCTCAAAAGTAAAGGGAACACTCCAATAACACCTCCTAGATCTGAATGAATGAAATGTTCTCATGGAATACTTTGTTCTGTACAAAGTTGAATGTGATGACAATAAAATTACACAAAAATCATCAATGGAAATCAAATTTATTCACCAATGGAGGCCTGGATTTGGAGTCACCCCCAAAATTAAAGGGGAAAAACACACTACAGGCTGATCCAACTTTGATGTAATGTCCTTAAAACATGTCAAAATGAAGTTCAGTAGTGAAATTTTGGAATGAGATTCTTGAACAAATAACCCTTATCCTAGGTAAAAAACCAAACCTTAGCCCTGAAGGAATATTATTAGCCAAACCCTCCGCCCACTACACACCCTCGAAAAAGAATCTACTAACTCACCTTCTAGAATCAGCCAAATCGCTTATACCATTGAAATGGCTACAGGAATCTCCCCCCTCTGTGTTGTTGTGGAAGGAAAAAACCCACCAAATAGCGAGATTCGAAGAAATAATCAATTGGAAAGATAAAACTCACAATGATTACTTAAAACTGTGGTCGCCCTGGTGGCAATACTGCTCCTAGACTTAGGGAACTGCGCACAGTTCCACACACCAGAGGATTAGATACGCATGTCTACACATAATACCACACAATGGAGGATTAGATACGCGCCTCTGCACACAATACCACACAGCAGAGGATTAGATACTCACACCTGGACATAATACCACACAGGGAGGGTTACATACACGCATCTGCACACAGTACCACATGCCAGAAGATTAGATACGCATGTCAGAACACAGTACCACACGTGGAAGGATTAGACACGTGCGTCTGTACACAGTACCACACTTTGGATGATTAGATACATAAGTCAGCACACAGTACCACATGCTGGAAGATTAGATACGCGCATCTACACACAGTTTCACATGCCAGGGGATCAGATACGCACGTCTGCACACAGTTCCACATGCCAGAGGATTAGATATGTGTGTCTGCACAAAGTATCACATGCCAGAGGATTAAATACACAAGTCAGCACACAGTATCACACGCCAGAGGATTAGATACACGCATCTTCACACAGTACCACATGCCGGCTGGAGGATTAGATATGTATGTCTGCACTCAGTACCACACGCTGGAGGATTAGATACGCACATCTTCACACAATACCATGCGCCAGAGGATTAGATACGCACCACTGCACTCAATACCACATGCAGGAGGATTAGATTCACACATCTGCACACACGCCACAGGATTAGATATGCGCCACTGCACACAATACCACACGCCGGAAGATTGGATACGCGCCAATTCACACAGTTACACACGCCACAGGATTAGATATGCACATCTACACACAATTCCACATGCCGGAGGATTAGATACGCGAGTTTGTACACAGTTCCACACACCAGAGAATTAGATACGCACCTCAACACTTAGTACCACACGCCAGAGGATTAGATACGTGCGTCTATACACAGTTACACATGTCGCAGGATTAGATATGCAGGTCTTTACACAATACCACATGCTGCAGGATTAGATACGCACGTATGCACACAGTTCCACATGCTGGAGGATAAGATACACAAGTCAGCCACAGTATGACACGCCATGGGATTAGATATGTATGCCTGCACACAGTACCACACGCCGGACCATTAAATACGCATGTCTGCACACAGTACCACAAGCTGGAGGATTAGATACACGTGTATGCACTAAGTACTAAGCGCCAGAGGATTAGATACATGCGTCTTCACACAATTCCACATGCCAGAGGATTAGATATGCACCACTACACACAATACCACACGCCGGAGGATTAGATACACGGCTCTGCACAGAGTACTTCATACAGTATTAGAGTTTTACTCCAGGGTTCCATAGCAACCCAGCCATTTTTCTTTACTGCTTTATGTCAGCTTTAAAGGGGCAGGGTGCTGTGGATAACACTGTTACACAAGGTCACATACACACATCTTTACACCAGGTCTCCATAACAACCGATCGCAGGTTTTTTACTGATATCCGAAATGCGATACTTATAGACACAGACACAAACGACATACAAAATACACCAGTGCAAAAATGGACAATTCTTATGGGGCCACTACACAAACAAAAAATGAAATATACCCGTGCGAAGCCGGGTCTTCCTGACAGCCATCCGCCACATAGTACATGTAAAAATACGCATACCATGTGGTGTATGTTTTTTTTTTTTTTAAACTGGGTGAAACGGCATGTACAGTAATAGTGCAGTCTTTTAGAATAGTCCGCTATTCAACATGGTGAAAAAAAATGCAAACTCTGCCAGATTCCACATAGATACTGAGCCAAGATCACTGGTTATGGCCACAAGGTGTGAAAACAGCCCTAGATCTCTAGATAAAAACAGCCCCAAAATAGAACAGAAACCCAGACCTGGAAAACTAGATGAAGATCCCTCACCCAAAATATATTCAGACTCCATAATAACAAAGGTATACAGACGTCCCTGTCAGCCGTGAGGTAAAAAAAGGCGGGAAATACATAAACACAAACACACACATACAAACACATAGGATAATTTAGGCCTGAAGGAAAAAGGAGGGTAAAATGAACATTACTAAGGGGGTACTGTGGTGCCAGGTGTCCCCAAAGCCAGTCTGCTCCTCCTGCTATATAACATGCATGCAGAATACATAGCTTTTTCATGGTGATAGGTTCCCTATAAGGGTTGTCATCTCCTTAGGGTTAGGAGCGGCAGATAGATTCACTAGGACTAGGCTTGCTGCTTCAGACAGTGATGTCCTGATGGGCAGGTGAACCCTATATGGCCTGTTAGGGGGAATCCAGAATGGGTAACCCCAGGTATGGAGCTATAAAGACTACACAATGAGCCCCATCAAGGTGTCAGAACACCTCCATTGTATCTCGTACATATGAGGGGAGTGACAGGACAAAAGGCCATAGGATAATGTCCGCACAGGAGATAATGGCTTGTGTCAGGCTGGGATTTATTATTAGTGAGACGTCTTGTTCTCGGTTCCTTACTGCTTTATATTGTGCACAGGACAAATTCCTTCTCCGCAGCCTCTCCTGTTCTGTTCCTGGCTACGTGGCTGTAGTTTACCTCACATTTCCTCCTTTCTATGGGGCTGGTAGCAATTCCTCCCTGTCTCAGCGCTGTAACACTCAGGCTGGGGACAAGATGGTTTCTTCTTCCTCAGAGGCTGCAATAGTCTCTCCGCAGGTGGTCACTGCCAGGACACAACTCACTAGAGGTTACAGGAGACTCTTAGTCTGTCACATGTAACCAGGGAGATATAACTATGTACAGGAATAATGATTTATAGCTTCAGACAGACAGATGGGACATGTGAGCTGAAGGAAAGGCAGCGGCAGCCATTTTGATGAGGGAGCTGGCTGTATCTGAGGGCGACTGAGGGAACTGACGCTGTCCATATGGAGAATTTTTCTTCTGGGACCCCCAACTACTGAGGAAAGTAGCAACACTTGTCTGTACTGGATCCTGTGTAGAGAGGAGAGATCTGTGAGACAGCTTAGGAGCCTTGTCAAATCCAGTTGTAGAGAGGAGTGACGGCCATCTTGTGTACAGAACTTCAAACAAGAGGAGCCTCCTCATTCAGTAACCGTGACCGGCTATCCATCTAAATAAGACCCGGGTCAGTAAGGGTGTACGCCAAACTTTCTGGGACTGATCTCATCTCTGTAGTCAGTATAGTTAGGGCTGTTGTTTGTGACAGGCCGCAATATAACGTTGTAGGGACATCACAGCTGTGGGACATTGGAATAAATCCTCCACCCGTGATACCTGCTCACTAACAAACTCGTCCGTTTGATCTTTGAGACTGTTATTTGTAATTTGGGGACATTGTGAATAGTTTATAAGATTGTAAGCTGCTGTGCTACACCATGAGCGCGCCCGTAAGACGCACCCCACATAATTGTTGTCGGGGGTGGGGATAGAACCTTTAATAAGGGGGTTTTATTAACATATTATTTTATTTACTTTTTTATTTATTTATTTTTTTCCCATTGTGTCGTCATAAGGTCAAACTGATTACAGTTTTTTTGGGGAGGCTGATTTTCATTGTAACTGGGGCTGGTATGGGTCTCCTGCTCATTCTAAAGAGCTGATCTGGGTCCAGCAGCGCTAACACACATTGATCCCAGCGGATCACGTGACCACTTGGTCAGAGGGGAGCTGCAACATGGCAGCACCCAGAGCGATGTATACACAGCAATCGAGAAGGTAATAAACCTTCCCTGTCTTCTCTCTGGGAGCTCTGGCCGGAGCTACAGCCAGCTCCCTGTTTCAGCAGCTGCATGATTTCGTGCAGCTGCTGAAATCTGCTTGGACATGCTGGTACATCCTTGCAGACCTAGACAAACACCTTCCGCATGTAAAAACCAAATGAGTGGTCTGCTGTGGTTAAGCAGTGTCCACTGGGATTCTCAACTAAAAGTTGTTAAATGTCATTTGGATTGTTGCACGTGAATTCACTCCACGTGCAGGATACAGGTGGTATGAAAATAAGCAGTTGCATAACAGGAAGAATTGCTATAATATTTATTCTCTTAATACCATAGGTAAATATTTGGTACCTTGGATTGCTCTTCTCTGAAATAAGTTTTATATTGCAGCCAGTAAGATGCAATAATGATCAGAATTTAAAGAGGACCTGGAAGGGTCTGTATTAGTGAATACCTTTATTCCCCCTGAACTACCGATTCTGGAGAATCTTTTCTTAAAACTCTTTGTCGTGCAGTCAGTCTAGTAAAGAAGGGGTCAGAGGTTTTGAGAAGAAGGAAGGGGACATACAGTGGCAGAACCACGATGACGAATGTAAGGGTAGGAGGCAAAGAAATTGCGATGCAACCTGGCAGACTGTCCATACAAAAGCAAAGCTCCGTGAGTGGAAGGAATGGAAATGACATGGAGGAGAGTAGAGCAACGGACGAAAAAATAGGTGGATGGACAGAGGGGTAACACTACATAGCAGAACTCGCTGGGGGAAGAGGAGATAGAAAATAATATAGACAGAACATATCTGGAGCCTGAATCCCATACCTCTAGGCTGAGCCTAAAATCTGATATTCTATTCTGATCTGTATTCTATGAACCCTGAACTTTGAGGCATGATCTGAACAGTGGTGTGACAAAAGTCTTGTGGGCCCAGGTGCAAACTTTACCCCATCTCTACAGCAAATTTTTGACATTGACGGTTATGGGAGCTGCAGCGGTATCTCAGATAATTGAAAGAGATACAGCTGTAGTACCTAAAACAGTTATAAGGAATATGATGAGTGAGCAGCGCAGTGCCTGGCACATAAAAACAATGCTGGGAGTTGCATGCTGATCTGCAGAGTCCTAACAGTAAGAGATATAAAGATCATTGAAGGTCCAACACCAGGGGCCCTGATGATCATTGCTTTGAAGTTCCTGTGGTGCTTTTGTGAGAGCATCTGTTCTATAGTCTATATAAAACAATGTTATTACAGCCTGTAATAATAGTGCACAGCTGTTATAAAACAGATGGCTTGTGATGTGAATAGTGAAGGGGCCCCACACAGTATTATATGCCCAGCAGTGACTCCCACACAATATTATATGCACAACAGTGGCCCCTACACAGTATTATATGCCCAGCAGTGGCCCACACACAGTATTATATGCTCCCAATAGCCCCCCTCCTCTCCGGTGTTATTATTATACTCTGGAGTCTCCTATAGTAGTTGGAGGCCCAGGAAAAGTAAATAAAAATAACAAACACTAATACTCGCCTTGCCTCACCTTCCCTGGGCATCCTGACTGATTCAGATTGTCTACAGTATCATATTCAAACATTCCTGCTGAGGCCTGTGATTGGTCCTCAGTGGTCACATGGGGGAGCACTTACATCATTATGCCTCTGCTCCCCATGTGACCATTTGGGCCAAAGTGCAGGCCTCAGTCATATGATGAAAGAGCGCCAGAGAGGACGCTCATCCAAGAGAGGTGAGTATAAGTATTATTTTAAGTCACCTCCCCTGGGCTACCATCCATTGGAAAGGGGCCTGGTGACATTCCGGGGCCCCTTTTAATTTACAATATGTATTGCGATAGGGGAACCAAGCTTTCCCTGACCGCTATCATAGTGGTCCAGGGCTCTGGCCATCTGCAGATGGCCACATGCCCTGTACCCTGCCAGGCCCAGTTGTGGTTGTACCCCTGCACCCCGATCATTACACCACTGCCCTAAGACCTGTGTACTCTTTGAGATCTGCTTAGAGGTGTAATACAGGTGTGACGTAACACTCCTGCATCTTGTCTAATGTACATTTAGTATCTACATATGACATTATTTACCCACTATGATTTGCACACCCTATGGCACTAATAAAACACAAAAACTTTACAACGTGTAGGTAAGAGACACACAAAGCAATGTCATAGCCGAATCTTCATTTCTGAATGTCGTGTTCCTTTAAGAATTTTTTATAGTAATAAAACGTGGCAATACTGAGACTTAGAAGGGACATTACCCTGTTAATTAAAAAGTAGGGTGCTTTTATTTAATTTTCCGATTAAAGTGCATGTGGGCGCAACGCAAACAGACAATAACACAGGGGTTGCCAACTATTGAAAGAAGTTCAGACAATTTCAGAGTCTTAGTGGCTGAAGATGATGATGATGATGAGTTTGCCCGATGCCAACTCCCAACAATGATGCAAAAGTCAACAGCCCTCAGGTGTCTCCTAAGCATATATAAGATGAAGCTTCTCTCAATGTAACTTATCTGTGGTTGGTACCTTAAGGGAAGAACCTAATATCAACTACCGCAAGGATGAAGATCGCCATTTGTTTCCTGCTTGTAGCTTTAAGCAGTGGCTTTGGTAAGGTATCTCTTCTGTTTTACCATATGGTAGAGGAATATGACATGTAACGATACCAGTGTATAAGTATATCCCTGCGTATATATATATATATGACCAGTCTCCACAACAATAATATATAAGTGAGCTTACATTCTAGGACTTATGCTGTTACATGTGTAAATCTTAGTGATGCTTCTTTTCAGCCGCCGGTGCAGGAAGTGGCCTCAGCTCATGCAAGAGAAAGATGACAGTAAGAATACATTCTCTTTCTCAATAGCCTTTCTCCTGTTTGCAATTTGTTACTATTGAATATGAAATGTTTGAAACAAGTGGTAAAAACTTCACAACATTGAGGTGGATTTCTTTAGGTTCTTACAAATATCACAGCCCTGCTAAATAAGAAATTCTTAGGGAGCGTTCACACTACCGTCGGTGTCCGACAGGTAGTGTCCGCTGTTAGTGTCCGTTCAAAATCTTGCACGGACTTTAGGAGAGGACACTAGCTGTGTCCGTGACATTTTTCATTCATTTCAATGGCGATTGGGTGCGTTCTTTTGGACTCCGTGCCTGTCCTTACCTGTCCGTTCGTAAAGATGTCCGACTTTTCAAGCGGACAGAAAAAACCTACATGTTGGGTTTTTTCTGTCCGCTTGAAAAGTCGGACATCTTTAGGAACGGATACCTAAGGACAGGCGCGGAGTGCAAAACAACTTTGCAATATTGCTTAATGTGCACGATTATGGAAAAATACAATGTAATTTTGTACTGAGGTCTCATCACGCCGATATTATTAAAACCTACTTGTCTTCTCTAAACTAGATCACAAACACTAGAAAGACAGGCAAAGGAACTTACACACAGACACACATGACTATTGTAGGGCAAATTCACAGGCACAAAAATCCAAATGCCATGTCACATGCTAGAGAGCTTACCTGTAGGGGAAACCTGATAGCAAGTACTGGATATAAACATTATAACAAGAATGTACTTATGTATCTTACGCTGGGTTCACACCTGCGTCTGGGGTCTCCGTACTATGGTTTCCGTCTTCTGCATGGCAGAAGACGGAAACCATAGACCGGGTCCGGCCGTGCGCGGCGGTGAGCGTTTTATGCTCTCCGCCGCGAAACCGGATTTTTTTATCCGGACACAGAGTAGTGCATGTCTGACTCTGTGTCCGGATTATAAAACCCGGTTTCGCGGCGGAGAGCGCAAAACGCTCACTGCCGCGCACGGCCGGACAGCTTTCTCACCCATTCAAATGAATGGGTGAGAAAGTCTCCTGCAGGCTTCCGTCTCCTGCATCTGTTTTATGCAGGAAACGGAAACCTGCAATAAGGACCGACGACGCAGATGTGAACGAGCCCATAATGGTTATTTTATATGTCACTTATATCTTTTAGCTTCCTGAAGCTGATGCTGTGGCCACTAGAGTTGTTCAGGGGATTCATAACTATGTAGACAAAAAGGTAAATGTAGTTTTTTTTGGTTTTTTTTTACTTTTTAACTGTAGATTATAAATTCTATCTATATCTATCTATCTATCTATCTATCTATCTATCTATCTATCTTATATCTATCTATTATCTATCTATCTATCTTCTATCTATCTCCTATCTTTCTATCTATCTATCTATCTATCTATCTATCTATCTATCTATCTATCTCCTATCTATCTCTCTATCTATCTATCTATCTATCTATCTATCTATCTATCTATCTTTATCTATCATCTATCTATCTATCTATCTATCTATCTATCTATCTATCTATCTATCTATCTATCTTCTATCTATCTCCTATCTTTCTTTCTATCTATCTATCTATCTATCTATCTATCTATCTATCTATCTTATATCTATCTATTATCTATCTATCTATCTATCTATCTATCTATCTATCTTCTATCTATCTCCTATCTTTCTTTCTATCTATCTATCTATCTATCTATCTATCTATCTATCTATCTATCTATCTATCTATCTTATATCTATCTATTATCTATCTATCTATCTATCTATCTATCTATCTATCTTCTATCTATCTCCTATCTTTCTTTCTATCTATCTATCTATCTATCTATCTATCTATCTATCTATCTGTTTATGACTTCTATATATACTGTAAATTCTACGTTACAATTTACCTGATAGATTTCATGGTGTGCTGCACATTTTCTCTACCGCCCTTATGTTTTTATTTTTTTTCTTTATCTTCTAGAGTAAAGGCTTGGACAATTCAGAGGAAAAGAAAATTCTTATCAAGACGGCCCTGGACGCTCTGGTAATATGACTCAGCCTTACAACATTACACTGTAGCTTAATTTATTACCTGCAGAATCCCATATTTCTTTCCCTGTATATATTTGTATACAATCTATTAATCAGAAAACCGATATTTAAAGGGACGTCTCTAGTTCTAACACAGCCTAGGGTGACTCTAGAAATAACTATAGAAAGGAGTGATACGTTAGCAGAGTGCCCAGCGGAGCTGAAGGTGATCTGTAATGTCTTATTATCTCTTATACTATACACAGTACTAGGAATAGATTGTTATACAGCATGGGTATGCAATGTACTAAAATATTTTATCTTTGCTATAGAAAATGGTGGCTGAATTCAATGGTGTGATTATCGGCGCTATTTATGAGATGGTGGTGAGGAAGAATTTGTGTATTGCTATACATTTGTCCTATACTCTATACTGTATGTAGAAGTGCTATAAAGTAAATCACTTGCTCCTGGGTTCTCTAGCTCTGGCCAGCCATTTTTAATCACATCCTATTTAAACAAATAACATCAGGCTGGGGCCCCACGTAGACGCCACGGAAAAACCCACAACATTTTACAGTCACTGCAAGGTGGATGGGATTCTAGCATGTTCTTCTATGTGCGGCCTTAGCCTAAACCCCCCCATGCACACAACCGTATGAATGGTCAGTAGGCTACCGGGTCGTGTGCAACCGGCTTGAGAAGCCTAGAAATAAGAGGTCACACCCTGCAGCCTAAGATCTTCTAAGTATATCCTCTGCTGCAGAAATAGGCTCAGTTATATTCACATCTGTGTCTGATACAGGGCGACCACTGGAAATGGCTGAGCCACAATCCCAGAAACTACTTGGCTACAAGAGAAAGAAACTATGTTTTTCTAATATTATGTTTTAATTATCTTAATATTGAAGTAATTGGATGTGTTTTTATTTGCATTTTAGTCACCTTGCTTGGATATTCCCGAAAAGGATAAAAAAATACTCGAACCCGCTTTTATGGTAATGTGAACTTATGTTTTCTCTAAGCTCCTTTTACACTGTTCATATAACTCACTATTAGAGATCATACGGCATTGACCTCACAGGTCACTCTACTATTTCTCTTATCATAATTTAGAGGAATTTTGCATTGATAACATGACATAAGTCATCTGACACCAGTTACTTACAAGGGGTATGTAAGGGGCCCAGGGAAAAAATCAGGACCTATGTCTGTCCATTATGTCACCCGGCAAAGTGAAGAAAGTGAATAGGGCTGTGAAGGCGTGGATGGCACGTGGATATCATCAATGCTGCTTTACCACCGACCCAGCACATGCGCAGACGTAACATCTGTAGTTTCCATCATAAAGATAAACAATTTCTAATTTTTAATAAGTTCTGCTGCATTTTGGATGCCATCATATATTTCTACACCAATGCATCACTTTTTCTTTGATACTTTATCTACATTATCTACTATCTGTACTTTCTTGCACTTATATACTCAATGCTTGTACTTTTTTGTTTTTTTAATGAAATAGGTTTTTTAGTGCGCGACCTGATTTTTGACATATTTTTGGCGCGGCGAGCACACAGACAACACACTTTTTCAATGTGGCTCCTATATTATGAAGAAATACCTGTTTCACTTCACCTGTTTCACAGCAGGAAGGGGTTAAAATAGTTCACTAAAGCCCATACGCAATCCTGAATAAACCGCATGAAATTTTAAACAAATGATTTAGTATAAATAGTACTTTTTGAGGTTAGAATATTCCTTTGCAAATCCTTATAGCTGAATATTTGCAAAGGGATTGTCAGAATTCTTCTGTTTGTAATGACAGTGTATTATATCTCTCAGGGCTCGTTCACATCTGCGCCCGGTCTCCGTTCTGCAGGTTTCTGTTTCCTGCACAAAACAGAAAAGGAGACGGAAAGCTGCAGGACTCTTTCACACCTATTCATTTGAGTGGGTTTGAAAGATGTCCGGCCGTGAGCGCCGGTAAGCGTTTTATGCTCTCCGCCGTGGAACCGGTTTTTTAAAATCGGACACAGAATCGGACATGCAGTACTCTGTGTCCGATTCACGGCCGGACCCGGTCTGACAGCTTTCCGTCTTCTGCATGCAAAAGACAGAAAGCTGAGAACGGAGATCGAACGCTAGTGTGATCCCAGCGTCAGGCTACATTATATATTTGTCATGTGATATATTAATACAATATGTTATTTATTACAGAAAGGTGACTTTAGTAAAGCTGGACTATTTAATGCAAATCCAAAAGCTCTTCTGAAAGATGCATCCTGCGTAGTGGTAATCTATCTCTATATGTTACTCTAGTTATTGTTATATATGAGTAAAACATTTAGGACTATATGATTTCCATATGTTTATTACTGAATGTCATTTTTTTCCATTGGCTATTTTGGATAAGGGGTTTCCCAGATTTAAATTGATTTGCTGATCATAAGGAATCAATATCCAATCCATGGTGGGATCCAGCTCTCGGACCCCCGACCAATCAGCTGTTGTCACTAGGGAGGTGGTAGATCCTCTCCATTGGTTACATGTGTCCTCTACTAGCACCCTGACAACTGGGGGGCCGGCGTAAGGGGGCATCTTACTGCATGGGGGATTAGGGGTCATTAAATGGCGGCATAAGGAGCCACTGTGCTGTATGGGAATGTAAGGCAGCATTATATTAGAGAATAAAGGGGAACTGTACTATATGGGGCATAAAAGAGCATTATATGGGGGAGTAAAGGGGCTGTGTAGTGTATGGGGGAATGAGAGGCCATTATATGGGGGTAGTAGGTGTCATTGTACTGTATGTGGACGTAAGGGGTGAATATATGGAGAATAAAGGGTTACTGAATGGAGGCAAATAGGCCACTGTATGGGAGCCATTATATGGGGGCAAAAGGGGGCCATTGTACTGTATAGGGGAATCATATGGGGTTATATGGAGGATATTGTACTGAATAGTGACATAAGGGACCAGTGAACTGTATGGAGGTATAAGCTTAGATGCTTAGCATCAACTATACACCTTATATACTATAACTATATACAATTGCTTGCTGTGCTATTTCCATAACTACTACTTACTTGTATAGAGCTTATGGTTATAGACTAGAACAGTCTCAGGTGATGGCAGAGATGGATATTGTCACCTCAGCCATGAAAGTTTGCTAAATCTTATACCTATAACTATATACATAGCCAGCTTAAGAAAACAGAATTCATCTCTAGATAATAATCAGAAATTGTTATTTGCTTTTCCAGAATAAGTTGTTTACTGGCCATAATACTACCGCTGTATTTAATAAAGTGCTCGCTGATAAGGTAATTGCACTGTTATATTGTCTTTTCTATATGGATGATCTTTCTATCCATGATGAGCCTGTACTTGCCATTTGATAATTAGCGGGTGCCTGCGATTACTGCTAATTACCGGCCGGCTTTTCTGTTTGGCCTCAGAGCAGCGATATTGAGCAATGTAATACGTAACCTGTAATAGATACTTAAAAGATAAAGAAAGACATAAAATGGAGGGCAGAACTCTCAAAGGTACCTAAAACCAACAGTCTACTGTCACATTCCCCGTACTCATATAATGGTTGGTGCAAATACCAAATACACCCAAGCCTTTCCCCAAAAACCAGTAATATAAAAGACACCTTCTAGGTATAGACATACACCGCACTATACATTACTATTACACACCGTAATCAGTCATAAACAAGGAAAGGTCTTCCCAATATCATAAATGTAGAGAAGACTGGATAGATAATACCGAGGGCCCTCTGTTAGTCCAGGGACAGATATACATGGCGGCTCTGTTGTCTCACTTACCTTACCTATGTCCTAAATCCCAAAAAGTAGAAACATCTGTATATTACATAAGGTATTCATGGTAAAAATGCTGCCGGAAAATAAAAAGTTTTTTGCAGGTTTAGGTCTGCTTTATAGGGAAGCTCAGATGTCATTTTATGGCCACAAGATTAATGATCTGTTTAACAGATTCGCTAAATGACAGGACATCCATTTATATAGTGTTCACTTATGGCAATAAAGGATCCATTGCTGTCCTTATTCTGTTTACCGTATATACTCGAGTATAAGCCGACCCGAATATAAGCCGAGGCCCCTAATTTTACCACAAAAAAATGGGAAAACTTATTGACTCGAGTATAAGCCTAGGGGGGGAAATGCAGCAGCTACTGGAAAATTTCAAAAATTAAAATGGTTTTTGGGTGCAGTAGTTCCTGGGGAGGGGGTGTTTTGGTTGTCTGTCTGCCCCTTCCCCGAGCTTGAGGACTGTTTTTTTTTTTCCCCCAGGTGGTATTCAACCTTGCTGAATATAGGGGATCTGCAATGCTCCTATTAACCCCTTCCCGACGGAACAGGAGCACTGCAGATCCCCTATATTCAGTAGACCGGGCACTGTCAGACACAGGGATACCTAATGTGTATGTGTGTCACAGGAATTTTCTACTTTTATATGTATTCTAGGGAAAGGAGGGATTTACAACTTTTATTTATTCTATTTTTTTAAATATTTTTTAAAGCTTCTTTTCTTTCACTATGGGAGATTCTATACATTACTATTGTGGCTGGTCATAGAACCCCCCCCCCCCCTCCAAAAAAAAACATATATTTTTTTTTTTTTTTGCTTGACTCGAGTATAAGCCGAGGGGGGCTTTTTCAGCACAAAAACTGTGCTTAAAAATTCGGCTTATACTCGAGTATATACGGTAGATACGGTCAATTACAAAGACATGTGATTATATATCTTTTTTTTACAGAGCGGCGTGCTTGGTGACCTGAAGGGGAAAGTTACGCAGATGGTTGGCTCAGTGGTTATTGGTGCTTTGACTGCTGGTGGTGGTGGAGTAGTGGAAGGAGTGACTAGGACTGTTGATGGGGCTCCTGATCAACTTCTTGGTGTTTTGTGATTTACCATTACCACTAATTAAAGGTAAAGTCTTTTTCTTCTATAATATTTCTATATTAAACGCTTGAAATGTGACTTACGTGATACAGACTGAATACAAATCATAATGGCAGCAAAGTAATGTAGATTTCTCACTGATATTCATTTTACCTCCTCTTCTGTCTCTTCCTTCTTTTACTTCATGTAAATTCAGACAATTTTGTACCATACCCCCTATAGCACCCTATGCCCCTGCATTCACATTTGAGGTCTACCTGCATGTGCCATATGAAGAATTACCCAGGTGTAATATTACATGTAAAGCCCAGTTGGAGTTATGGAGTCCCTGGTACCTCTACAACAGCTGTGATGTGAAAAGCCTCCATTCACTTGAATTGAATGTAATGTTGGCGTGTGACATCGCACAGCCATTAGTCATGTGACTATAGCCGGAGCCTTGTGAGGGACTTAAATAATAGATAAATAATAGCAGTGAATATAACTATGTATAGCAGAATATGAATCCGTTCTAGGCTAGTCTGACTTTGTATCTGATCTATAGAATGTCTTTATCAGTCTAGTTTTATGGAATCCGTCCCTATGTCTGCTGATGGTTTAGATGATGATCCGAATCTGTTTTGTATATTCCAGGCACTTCAGCAATTTTCTTCACCAAGAAATGGACGTGAAGTCAAGAACATATCTATCCTGTAATTTTCAGATGATTCTTTTCCTCTCTTAAAGCAATGCCGTTGTTTCTGTTACAGAAATCTCCAGGATTTACTTTCTCTAATCATTAAAATGAATAAAATAGACGAGTAGAACTGCACACGGCTCCGGCTCTTTATTGCAATCCTCTTATAGTTTAGTCATTTTCCTACATTTGTTTACTCCAGATTTATCAAGGCAACTTTTTGTTACAAATCTGCAAACATGTTAGGGCCTAAGTGCAACGTCCCAGTGGACACTGCTAAACTTATGTCCCAATGTATATACTGTATTTGCCTTGACAGTGCCCCTGGGTCTCTAAATAGACATGTAACACCCCCTCCTGCGGGGTCTACTAGCGGGTTAAGGATTATAACAATAGTTATTGCTCTCACCTCTTTACCAGCTTGACCCGGCAGTACCTTCACCCGAACCTTTACCAGGCTTGTGAGTAAGGTGTTGGTTAGATTCCCTCCCCCACCACCAAGGCTCGATTCAGGAAAACCTAAAGTTTTGGTATAAATGAATATAGTAAATTAAAACAAACTACAAATATAAAATGTAACTCTGTTTTAGATATATGTATTAAAAATGACAAAGGACCTTCCATATCCTCTGAGATTGGGACTGTTATCTATATACCATTGCAAAGCTGACAGTGCACTTCCAGTTTTGCCAGTATCCGCCCTGGTTCCAGAGATATCTGCAGGAAAGGCTCATTAACACGTTACAGATAAATAACACATAATATATAATCATATAATACATATAATATAACCAGCTCAGCTCTGGACATTCGGCCACCAAATATCCTGTATTACACGGAGCACACATTGTCATCTGGTTAGGTCCTTAGAAGAACTGTGCCATGATCTTGCTGACATTTTGTGCACGTGAAGGAATAGAATTGCAATGTCTTCCATACATCAGAATTGAGCCGCTCCTGCCGTCTGCACATGGAATTCAATTTCTTGCAATGTATCTGCTGAATTTAATGGAGTTGTTCAGGATTAGAAAATATGGCAACTTCTGTTTCTCAGGAAGTGACATCACATCTGTCGGTCACATGGATATGTTGTAGTTCAGTCTCATTCATTTTAATGGGAATGAACTGTAGCATTGTTATGGGAGCAACGGCCATGAGGTCATTTCCTGAGAAGAATATAGCAGCCATGTGTTCTAGTCCTGCACAACCCCTTTAAATTTACCCTAGAGCGGGGGCAACATGGTGGCTCAGTGGTTAGCCTTGCAGCGCTGGAGTCCTGGGTTCCAATCCCACCAGGAACAACATTTGCAAGGAGTTTGTATGTTCTCCCTGTGTTTTCGTGGATTTCCTCCCATTCTACAAAGACGTACTGATAGGGAAAAAAAAAAAGTACATTGTGATCCCTATATGGGGCTCACAATCTACATTTACCCTAGAGCAGGGGTAGGGAACCTTGCTATGAAACTACAACTCCCAACATGCTCCATTCACTTCCTTGGGAGTTCCAAGAACAGCAGAGCAAGTATGCATGCTGGGAGTTGTAGTTTTGCAACATCTGGAGAGCCGAAGGTTCCCTGTCCCTGCCCTAAAGGGTTGTAAAAAATGAGACTCTAGTGGACAACCAGTGGACATAGTTTCTTGACAATAGGATACAATACATTGTTACACTAGGTCAGAGTGATGTCACGCCAATACAGTAGAATAATACCGTCCTTCTACCCTATGGCTAGGAGTTATTGAATGCTCCTTGGATTCTTGCAATAGACTCTCGGCTTCTTCCACATGCAGGACACAGGTGCACAAACAGTTACATATGAGGAAGCATTGCTTGTGTAATTTGGCTGTAACACATGTTCTCTTAATACCATGGGTAAATATTTGCTACTTCAGACGGCTCTTCTGTGTAATAGGTTTTGTATTGTAGCCAGTAAGATGTTTGTTACTCTGATTTTTTGAATTTCAGTCTATAGTTTTTTTTTTAATTACAGAATTGAAATTTCACAAAATGATTTATAGAAAAGTAAGAATTGTGCTGACAGCTTCATGGGATATTTCAGGATTCAAGCACCGATGATCGATCCTTAGGATTTGTCATATCAGATCCAACACTTCTACTGATCAGCAGATATCAGGAAACTCCACTACTAGAGGACACAGTAGCACAGTGTTCAGAGCAAGTAGCAGACAGCTCCTCTACTGCATACTGGTCATGTCAGGGTACTGCAGATTACTTTCTATATGCACACAAAATTAAGGAGGACCTTTCATGGCCTCAGGCACATGCGGTTTTTATTCCCATTATGTGCCCCAGGACTGGAGATATTGGTGCTGTTACTGATGTCTGCCCACTGTCAGAAGGGCATTCCAGAGAGGGCGTAACTTACCACTCAGTGAGGACACTAAGCTGTGAAGAACACCCCAGTACAAGTCTATGGACGAGAACAGTCAGGGGGGCATTCCTCACAGTTCAGCTAGACTGTCGTGAATGCCCTTCTGACAGTGGTTAGACATCGGTGCCGTTATAACAGCACCGATATCTCTAGCCCCGGTACATAACAGGAAAGCCAACATTCAGCGCACTGTAGGTTTTTTAACAGTATATAAAACCGCATGTGCCTTAAGAAATGAAAGGTCCTGTTTAAGATGTATAAAAGCAAATGTTATTGACTAGATATGACAAACAAAAGTATTAAAAATGTCTCACATGCTCCCTGCCACCCCCTCCATTCCCTGACCTTCCCTTTGCCATGTTCACCCTTCATTTTTGATACATTATCTGACTTGTTCTTTGTGATATCACAACAATTCCAATAAAATTCCTAATGATAGAAAAAAAATGGATCACATGGTGTGAAAAAGTGTTCAAGTCTGTGGGGAGGGGAATGTTATAACAAATGTCTACCATAGGATCAAGATCAATAGTAAAGTGTCAAGTGCTCATGTTGGGGGCAGTATGGCTACACTGAATGAAAACCATATACTGTATAAATATGTTAGCAAATGGTATGGTAGACGCATCTCATTGGGATGTTGCCTAATACAGTTCAGGAATGCTTGAAATCAGAGCCATTTATACACATTGGGGGGCCCAGTGCAAAGTTTTCCCCCATCACCACCACTTAGACATAACTGGCCCGCAAAATTATAATGCCCCCTCAGTAGCCCCCCACATAGTTTAATGGCCCTCACACAGTATAATTCCTCATTAGTGACTCCATTCAGTGGCCCATCATATAGTCACATGTCCCTGCCATGTCCATGGCCCCATAGAATATAATGACTCATTACTAGATGAGCGAGTACTATTCAAAACGGCCGTTTCGAATAGCACACATCCATAGGAATGAATGGAAGTGGTTGGCACGCAGACTTTGCCGGTAGCCGGCCGCTTAACCCCCTGCGTGCTGGCTATGTCCATTCATTCCTATGGGTGCGTGCTATTCGAAACTGGAGTTTCGAATAGTACTCGCTCATCTCTACTTATTACTCATTAATCTGCCAAGAGTGGCCCCACAGACATTTTATTATGCCTCCCTCCAGTTTCCCCCACTGTTTCATGTCCCCTCCTGGTGCCACAGTACAATGAATTCAACAAAAGTGTTGTTGTTTTTTGTCTCTGCTCCCAGACGTTTCAGGGAGCAAAAGGCACAATGTAAGTAACATCACTACATTGCACCTATTACTCCCAAGACACTGAAACAAGGGGCAAGGACTGGAGGATAAAGGAGGAAGTGGACGACTGCCTGCTTCATTATTATATTCAATTCCTCTGGTTCCAGAGGACACAGATGCAGGCAAACCCCTCAAAATTTGTTTTGAAGAAAGATTTGTGAGATTCGGCCCTCTGCTTTGTTTCGGTATCATTATTGTAATCTGGGGTTGTCTCAGAAAATAAAACTTATACTCCCCTCTCCTGGGCTACCGACAGCCTCCGTGTTCTCTTTGGGGCTTTTCTGGCCTGTGACTGACGTCACTGCTGAGGCCTGTGATTGGGCTATTACAGGATATTTTACAGAAGGGTACAAAGAGAAATCTACCCCTCCCAGCATATCCCTGGCTAATGGCTCTCACTCAATAAAAGAAGACAATCTAGAATACATGACCTCTCCTCTCTCTGTGTCTTCTCGGCCTCCTTAAAGGTCTTTCAGCTGTCACTTATCCTCTCTACAGATGCTGTATTTCTTAGACCGCTAGCCTGCCCTGTGTGTTGTGGTTTGTCAAACATTTGCTGCTACATTTACATTTATTTATACTGTATGTACATGTAAGGTAATATTCACATGAAGAAAAACGGCAATTTTTAGAACACATTAATTTCAATGGCTCTGCTTACAAGTTAATTTTTTGATGCTCATTTTAGCATACGATCACAAAATTCTTTGTTGATAAATTGCCGCATTCATAGCTACCCCCTTTTAAAAAGACAACACCCCTTGAAAAGACCACTACCACTTTCATTGCGATCTGACATTCACCAATTCTACCCATCTATGCTAGTTTTCTGGTGAAGATGGCGGATAATGTAGTCTATATTTGGCGCACAGTCTGTTCTTCAGTTAAACACGTACCATATATTCTATTCTGCGTTTTGCTCACCTCTTTCTGCCAAAGTGGGTGGAGCCATCCTATGATGGATGAGAGCAACAGACCTTAAATAATGGTAGTGTGAACCCACCCTAACTTAGACAACCAAGGCCTTTTCAAAACATTTGTGGGCGCACTTCAAAAATTTGACCACCTAATAAGCCCGGCAGAAGGCCCATGCTGGGAGGATACCGGAGCACCCGTGTATTTTTATTTTTTTTAATTATTTTTTTGCCCAGACAAACTTTGGCTTAGTTATGTCTGATCCAGATATCTGTACGTTTTATATACAGTCAGTACTTTACAGTCACAAAGGCAAAGCTGGAAATAAAAGCCTCCTAGTGGAGCCAAAAAAGTGTAAAGATACAAATAAAATAAACAATTTAAGAAAATGCAACCCCCCCCCCCCAAAAAAAAAAAATACTGTTCTACAAAATAAATAATAAAACCCTATTCTTATTATATATCTTATTATATATCTTATTATATATCCCACCCTCATATTGCTCTGAACAGTAAAGTTAAGTCCTCTATTACTTTTAATGGTTCTGGTCACTGAAGGAATAGTTCGCTATAACATCTTCTCTGCATGAAGAAGCTTTCCAGCATATACGTGGTTCTGAGTTAAAGGAGGTGTTCAGGCTTTAGGTATTTACGGCCTGTGCTTGGGATTGGCCATACGTATCTGATTGTTGAGGGGATGAGAGCCAGTCACCCTACTGATCAGCTGTATGGGGTCACTTCCAATGCCCCTACTATACACAACACTGACCGGGTGCAGATCCATCACCTCAGCTCCCATAGACTTCTTCTCTCGTCCCCTTTAAGATATAAAACTTAATAATAACATCTTCCAAGGTATAAAGCTTACTAAAGAACAGGATCCTAGTGGGCGATTTTCCGTTATTAGATGTTTGCCATCTCCACCTCAGCCGGCGGGCTAAACCGTACTCTTGAATTATAATGTCTGGCTGGCTTTTGCTCAAAGGTTTGCTATGGGACTTCTGAGACGTCAAGCTTTTTTCCTCTTATGTACAGTAGCGCAGCCAATTTAAATAAAGTCACCTGTTTGTCTGCTTATGCTGTGCATGGTGTCCTAGAAAATGACGAAACTGGCGCCTGCATAGGGAAGTCACAAGGTCCTCAGTTACCTGCAAAAACATCTGAGGTCAGTTTTGCACGCAGTGATTTCTCGTTACTTATTAATATGGGTTCTTATACCTGGGCTAGCGTCACCCTATATGAGAGTAGGATAGTCATGTTGTCCCAGGGTGCAGATATCACTCCATTCTCCTTCATCAGATAGATAGTGATACATATCGCGGTCCCCATCTTATATACCTCCTTGTGTTTATACTCACTACTCTATACTGAGCAATACTTTATGCAGATTTAGTCCCACAGTTAAAAAGAAAAAGAAGGCAAATGGATAAAAATAAAATAAAAACCAAGTAAAGTTCGAAAAAAATGTCCTATTTTATTATTCTGAGGCCCCACGTTGCAGAAACGCAGCTTTTTTGTTGTAGATTTTACTGTGGTTTCTGAGCCAAAGCCAAGAATGGAAGAGAAATTGTAAGGAATATGTATGGAGCGATATAAAATTATTATTATTATTATTACTATTATGGTTTTTCAGTCTCATAGAATGACTGAAATGTATTAATGATGTTAAAATTGTATCTTTTCTTTATAATCTTTACAGCTGAAGTGCCTGCACCTTCCTCAGGAGTAAAAAGTAATATTTGCAAAAGCTGCCGAGGTAATGTGATCTATTGTTGTTGTTTTTTTTTTTTTTTTTTTGGTTCTTGCAAAGCTAAGTTTATAGGAGGGTAACATGATATAGCTCCAGGTCCATACTCTTAGGCTGTATTCACACAGAATAACGCCAGGCGTTTTTTGTGTGTTTTTTGCACATAGCGTCGCGTTAACGCCGCGTAGCACTGCGTTAACGCCGCGTATACGCCGCGTTAACGCCGGTCAACGCCACAGCAAAATAGCGCCGCGTTAACGCCGCGTATACGCGGCGTTAACGCGGCGGTACGCGGCGTTAACGCGGCGCTATGTGCAAAAAACACACAAAAAACGCCTGGCGTTACTCTGTGTGAATACAGCCTTAGGGTGAATTCACACTGAGTAAACGCTAGCTTATTCTGAACGTAAAACACGTTCAGAATAAGCGGCGTCTAAAGCAGCTCCATTCATTTCTATGGGAGCGGGGACACGAGCGCTCCCCATAGAAATGAATGGGCTGCTTCTTTCACTCCGTGCAGTCCCATTGAAGTGAATGGGGAGTGCCGGCGTATACGGCAAGCTCTGCTCATGCCGGAGCGTACACGCCGGCACTCCCCATTCACTTCAATGGGACTGCACGGAGTGAAAGAAGCAGCCCATTCATTTCTATGGGGAGCGCTCGTATCCCCGCTCCCATAGAAATGAATGGAGCTGCTTTAGACGCCGCTTATTCTGAACGTGTTTTACGTTCAGAATAAGCTAACGTTTACTCAGTGTGAATGCACCCTTAGAATATAGGTGAAGCTCTCCCTGCAGTGGCTGATATACCACAGTGTACACCGCAGCCTGTCATTCACCATCTTGAGAAGCAAGAGGAACATTGTCCCAATACTAAACAGCAGAAAATCCTTTCTCCAGAGACGTAACTAAAGTCTTGTGATCCCCGGGCAATCTTTTCCAATTGTTTTCTACTAAGTTTCACCATAATGCTAAATCTTCAGTGAGGTTAGAAATCGGAGATCTTAGCTTTGTAGTCAATGCATTCATTTACACACTGATCACTATAAGCTACTTTATCTATGACCATAGAATACGGTATGTGGTCAGTATAATATTTAGTACACATCTAATAAACATTAATATCGGTCTCTTTATCCACCGCCGCTCATTGTTGCATTCCCATATAACACATGCAAGAGCAATAAGGAACCCTATAACCCTTTTATATATGGGGCCCAGAAATCTCTGATACTTGTCCTAGCCATGAACATCTAGACTTTGGCCATAAATAATAGATACATAACAGTGTCCTTTGGCGTCTACTATAATATCTATTAGATACATAACTGTTGCTATATCAATGTGTAGTAATACACAAGATGATCTGAAATTCTTGTTATATTCCAGGCACTTCAGTCATTTTCTTGATGAAGAAATGGAAGTGAAATAAAGAGCGAGTCTATCTTCAAATTTTCGGATGATTATTTTCTTCTCTGATATAAACGGCATTGCTTCTTCTACAGAACTCTCCATGATTTACTTTCTCTAATCTTAAAAAAATCAATAAAATAGACAAGTAGAACTGCACACGGTTTGGGGCGTTTATTCCATTTACTACTCTGTTCCTTTCATTTTTTAAGTTTCACGAAATTCAGGTCCTACTTTTAGATGTCCAGAAAAACATATTTATATGGAGTTTTCAAAAACAATAAGCCCTGACTTAGCTGCTCATGAGTCAAGTGATGTATCTGCTGCTCTCAGGGAGGAGGGGCTAAGTGCAGGGAGCGAGCCTGTGTTTCTAGCTATTCCTGTGTCTACACCACGTGACCTAGCTCCCTGTTAGCAGATAGGGGAGAGGAGCTGCTTTCATTTCTTCTGTTCTCCCAGTTATCAGGCTAGCTAATTCAGTTGTGTTCATTATGGCAGAGACAGGCAGTCTCTGTATGTAACACAGAATGGAGTTGCTGCTGCCTGTACTTCATAGTCCAATATGGGTGGGTGGAGCTACACACAAATTTGGGGGCGGAGCTAAACGACAGGTTGCATGTGAAACCCCGCCCACCAAATGATGCAAGAAACCAGGAAGAAAGAAGATTTTACAGCAGTAAAGACTGATGAGTATGTGAGGTGGGAATACCCCTTTAATGTCACTTTTCTGTTGAGGTGCCCATACTTTTACAAATTTTGGTTTAATGCATATTGCACATTTTCTGTTAGTACAATAAACCTCATTTCAATCCTGAAATATTACTGTGTCCATCAGTTATTAGATATATCAAAATGAAATGGCTGCTGCAAACACCAAAATATTTAGAACTAAAAATGATTAAGATTAATAGGGGTGCCCAAACTTTTTCATAGGACTGTATATCATATATACTGCAGTATTACCTCAGGATATATGCAGTTACAGAGTCCCCTCATGTATTTACCTCATACTGCAGACATGGCTGATATATCGTATATACTGCAGTATTACATCAGGATATATACCGTCATAGAGTCCCCTCATGTATCTACCTCACACACAGTGCACACATGGCTGATATATCATATATACTGCAGTATTACCTCAGGATATATACAGTCACAGAGTTCCCTCATGTATTTACCTCACACACTGCAGATATGGCTGATATATCATATATATTGCTGTATAATGCAGACTGTTCATGGGGACTGAGGGTCTCTCTATGGTGTCGCTGAGGGAGAGAGGCACAGCCTGATATCAGGTATACAGTGTGGTGATGGTAATGGAGCCCGCACTGATACTCCCTGTATATACCTCCATCTCTGTGCTAATACAGATCATGCTGGGGATAGGTTAAAGCTAATCATTTTTATATAATTTCTCAGGGCTGTATACAGGTCATACTGTGTATACTGGCCATACCCGAGGAGTGGGTATTATATGTGGTATCTGTCACTCTGGGTGTTATGGTGCCCCCAAGCCAGTGCTTGCGGCTGGGGGTAATTTGGTGTGGTGGAACAGATTGGTGGCCAGAAGTTTGTAGCTCTAAGGACCCCCCTCACGAAGAAGGGATTTTGTATCTGGAAAAGTTAAGTGCTGGTGTTATTATGTCCTCTTCCTTTTGTAAGCTGATGGCTGGTCAGGTAATGGAGGGGGTGTACATCTCACCCAGACTACTAAATTGGGTGAGATGAGAAAACTCCAGAAATAATGTTTCTCAGCAGATAAATTTTGTCTGCTGAGGGTTATTTCAAAGTTCCACTAAGCTGGATTTTTAGGAATGGCAGGTAGGTTGGTAGTGGGACCTGTCATTCCACCCCCCTCCAGTCCACACTTTGGGGATGTTCCAGCAGCGACTCAGCTGCAGAGAATCTGCTCATCAAGGGAGCTTAAGAATTCAGCTCCAGCAGCAGACTAGGGGCAGAGCTTGGCTGGAGAGCCAACAGAGAGGTCATATTTTTGGAGCTGTGTCCTGAATGATTCTACTGGCTTTTGATTTCTGTTATTCTAGGTGAGGTCACCTATTCTATGTTTAGTTAGAGCCTAGCCGGGCAGGGATTTATTTTTGTATTGTTTCCTTTTTGTTGCTGCACTATGTTTTTGAGTGAAAATAAAAATGTACCTTTCTTTTGGACTAAAGAAGAAACTGGATTTGTGTGTCTATGCCGCCCCACCTAGCAACCCCAGACCCTGATACTTTATATGGTATATAATGATCTAGTTATGACCTCCATGTTAGGGCCCAACACATTTAGATAATGGATATCAGACAAATACTGCACCGGATTATTGCATTTCTAAGGAGGC
Organism: Leptodactylus fuscus; assembly: GCF_031893055.1. NCBI lineage: Eukaryota > Metazoa > Chordata > Amphibia > Anura > Leptodactylidae > Leptodactylus > Leptodactylus fuscus. The sequence goes on along the minus strand of NC_134269.1, from coordinate 204,000,198 downwards.
GTTCACACTAACGCCTGGTGTCCGGCCTGTGCCTCTCCGCTGGGTTTCCATCCTCAGCCCCTTGAAACTGGACAGGGGATGGAAACCCGGCGGTCAACTTTAAAGCCCATTCATTTTAATGGGTTTTTAAATGTGACCGACGACCGTGTCCGCCTGCGGACTCCCCGCAAGGGAAAGAGATTTTTTCGATCGGACACAAAGTCAGACATGCAGGACTTTGTGTCCGGCCGAAAAAAACAGCGGAGTGGCACAGGGCGGACACCGGGCGCAAGTTTTGAAGACCTCTTAGTCTTCATGTCTAGCCGGTGACTTAGGAGCATTTACAGTCTGTATCCGGCTTGTATCCGGCAGTCTGTATATGGCTTACTATTATTATAGGTCACATCATATAATGCAGCTGGTCTTATACTATGGCATATACTATGTGATGGAATATTACTCTGCGGTGTCCTATAACAGTATAATTTTGTACTCACTGACAGCTGCTAAGTCTTAAGTTATGGCTCTGGATTATTCTGGAGCTGGTATAATTTAATATTATTGCTTATACAGTATTTAGGGTGAGCCATCGAAGCTATTATTTCTTTTAGAGCACCTTTAATTCCATGGTGCTGTATAAATATATGGATTTGCATACATAATACCAACATAAATACAATACATACAAGTCTAACTAGAGTGATCTAGTACAAGTAGAATGGAGGACCCTTCCCGCTTGGATCTCCAATTTTTAGGCCAGTGTTTTACTCTGTTACTGTCACTGGCCTTGCCTTATTATGTAAACCCCAAAGAGCATGGTTGCTTAGGATTGGGATGCATACAAGTGCTTCCAAGCCACTATGTAATGGGGAGTGGTTTGCGATACACTAACAGGCTGTTTTTGCCATTTCTTGACCAAATGTGTTTAACAGAATGTAATATAGTTATTTACTAATGTGTTTTCTTAATATTTTAGCTTAAATATAATCGTACACTATAGCTATTGTTGTGCAATATAATTCGCACTATTGACAATAAATATATATTTAAAAATGTTTATGGTCCTTGAAGTTACTTATAATTTGGACTGTAATGGGCAACGACCTCGGGTGTAGTCCAGTGCAGAGGTAACCATCGGAGGTATAACCCCCTGGTGTGGAGGGGTGACCATCAGAGGTATGGCCTCCTGGTGTGGAGGGCTAACCATCGGAGGTATGACCCCCTGGTGTGGAGGGGTAGACATCGGAGGTATAGCCCACTGTTGTGGAGGGGTGACTGTCGGAGGTATTGCCCCCTGGTGTGGAGGGGTAGACATCGGAGGTATAGCCCACTGGTGTGGAGGGGTAGACATCGGAGGTATAGCCCCCTGGTGTGGAGGGGTAGACATCGGAGGTATAGCCCCCTGGTGTGGAGGGGTAACCATCGGAGGTATTGCCCCCTGGTGTGGAAGGGTAGACATCGGAGGTATAACCCCCTGGTGTGGAGGGGTAGACATCATAGGTATAGCCCTCTGGTGTGGAGGGGTAGACATCGGAGGTATGGCCCCCTGGTGTGGAGGGGTAGACATCGGAGGTATGGCCCCCTGGTGTGGAGGAGTAGACATCGGAGGTATAGCCCACTGGTGTGGAGGGGTAACCATCAGAGGTATGGCCCCCTGGTGTGGAGGGGTAACCATCGGAGGTATGGCCCCCTGATGTGGAGGGGTAACCATCGGAGGTATTGCTGCCTCTGATGAGATTAATATTATCCATCAGAAATGCGTCAGGCTGTGTTATGTGCGCCCTATGTCAATATGTTATATGAGAGTGTAAGGTAAGCCCTCAAGATATTAGTGAGTACCTTTGAGCAGGTCCTTTACTCGCCTGCTAGTCAGAGCGTATATGATCCCTGTATGTGTTTATGTTTAACATCCAGATCAATATCATGAGTTGATCCAGGGGCGGTATGATCACTAGAGACTATGCTGAGATGAGGATGTTTTTTATGTCCACGTAGAGAACAACTATTGATTAATCTTCCATATAGGAGACTATCATCATGTATGTATCTACAATTGGTGGTTAAATGTGTTCCTCTAGTGAGAGACTATAGCTGTCCACACGACTATTAGACCATACTGTATGTAAATAAATGTGACAGATTATAGGGACATTATATAGACAGTAATATAGGGATTATCCTGGACACTCTGTGTTACTCCTGCTGTCCCAGTGAGTGATCTGCGACTATGCGCTTCATCACTTAACACCTCGTAGATCACCAGGTTTATACACAGATGCTTTTAGATATGGATTATCGGATTATCCTTGTTGTTGGAGAGATGGAGGTGGTTTTCTGCTCCTAATCGTACCTACCTGAGGGTTCTCTATATCTTAAGTACTGAGCCATTGAACCCATTTTTAGATTGATCATTATTAGAGATGAGTGAATATGCTCGATCGAATACCTCGGCCGCATTGCTCCACTCCACTCCACTGGAGACAGCTGAAGTGTGGCATTCATCTCCAGAGCTTCCATTGAAGAGAATGCAAGCACTGTCCGCCATCAGTCACGCCTGGCTCTAGTCACGCTGAATGTGCAGCAGAGGAAAGGATCTCCTATTCTTGCTTCATGACAAAAAAATACTTTAAGGCAATTTGCACTTCTGGTTCACAACAAAACATGAACTTTGAACTGGCAAATCTGACCACAAATCAAACCTTGAAAGTTTCACTCATCTCTAGTCTCAACATACGGTGGCGCTACACACTGATAAAACCGCAGTGTTCATGTCATAGCAGGGAAATATGGATGTAGCATCTACACGGGTTGGTGCTGTAGACAGACTTAGAAAACCATCAAAAAGTAAAAAAACAACACAACCATACAAAATATACAAAGAGTTAATGTCAAGTTAGAGATGAAGAACTGTAAGGGAAAAATGCCAACAGTGAATAACACGAAGTCCACAAGGCTTAGAGTCACACAAAGTGCAAAAGGGACACCTAGCGGGGAAACACTAAACCTGTATTAGATCCGAAAAACATTCACTCAATATACAATATGGACAAGGTGAAAGTACAAATAAGTGATGTGAAAGACGTGCAAAAATGTGGAAAAAAAATATTCATGAATATCTATAATTCATTATAAAAATTTTTTATATATTGAGATAGTAATAGATATTGATAACTGTAAATCTATACAATGTGAAGGTTGTAAATATATGAATCACAAAAAACATTGATATCCTTAAAACTAAATGCAGTATAATTATTTATGTTTGAAACTGAATATGATATTACGTGACAAAATGACGCCTGCACCCAGGATCTTGGTGAAGGTGGCCCAGAAATAGAAAATCAGCAATATCTGGATACAGCTATGATACAGGATAAAGCCTTTCTGTCCCAGGTTGAAGCTAAAATCATATGTCAATCTTGTAATCCATTGTTGGCTGGGGAGACAGTGGTCCCACTCCGTTTGAGTTGAGCCGACTCCCTTTAGCTGGAAACAATGGACCCTGAGGTGTCTGGTGCCAAAAGTGGATAAGTACTTCAATAGGGCCAATACAATAGACAAGGACGCAAAAATAGACACTTCAAGAGCAGGGCCGGCTCCAGGTTTTTATGGGCCCTTGGGCGACAGAGCCTCAGTGGGTCCTCTTGTAAAGGAGGTGGGGGAGTCGAGACACTGTGCGTTGCAGATGAAGCGAGTGACGTCATGCAGGAGTGTGGCGTCACCAACGCCATACCTCCCAATCTTTTAAAGAGTAGAAAGAGGGGCAAAATGTGCGGCGCGCCGCGGCAAATTTAGTTCCACCCACTTTTATGTTGATTCCACCCATTCTCATTCATTTATTATGTGCTCCCACACAGTATAATCCTCCTACAGTCACCCGTAAAATATATGCCCCCCTCCATCTCTCCCCCAGTTTCATATACACCCTTCCTCTGCCCCCAGTTTCATGTCCCCCCTCCATCTCTGTCCCCAGTTTCATCACGTTCTCCCCCTTCATCTGCCCACAGTTTAATGTCCCCCGTCTCTGCCCCAGTGTCATGCCGTTCCCCCCCCCTTCATTTGCCCCCTCAGTTTCATTGGGCCCCCTCCATCTCTGTCCCCAGTTCCATGCCATTCTCTCCCCACCCCCTCCATCTGCCCCAGTGTCATGCTGTTCTCCCCCCCTCCATCTGCCCCAGTGTCATGCTGTTCCCCCCCTCCCCTTCATTTGCCCCCCAGTTTCATGGGCCCCCTTCATTATGTTTCACCTTAATATGTAATGTAATACAAAACAAACACTTACATCACTCACCTTCTATCACTCACCTTCTATCACTCACCTTCCCTCGTTCCCCCGACGCTCCTCTCTCTCTCCCTCCAATCACATACGCGATGCAGGAGTTGTGAGATCAGCTCCTGCTTAGCTCCGGACCGGCTTGCGTGTGTAGGCGTGATGCGATGACGTCATCGCGCCTACACACGCAAGCCGGGGCCGGAGCTTTAAAGCAGGAGCTGATCTCACAGCTCCTGCATCGCGTATGTATTTCAGCTCATCGGCGGACGGACGCCGATGAGCTGAAATTGTGACAGGCAAGTGCCGGGGGGCCCCCAGAGGCTCTGTGGGCCCTGGCACTTGCCCGACTATGCTGTGCGCTGACGCCGGCCCTGTTCAAGAGGACTCAACCCTGAGGACACTTCCAAACAAAAGATGGCAAAACCAGCTGGACTGTCATAAAATATGAACAAATAAAATTCTAGCAAATCAAATGACCCCCCCCCCCCAGCCCCTCGTACACCTTATTTCTGTCAACTATATAAACCCTGCCTTCCTCAACAAAGGACATGTGCACCTTCAGCTCTTTCTGAGAGAGGAACTCATATCAATGCTCTGTGTCCGATGTTATTTCCTCGCCGCATGCACTCAGTAGATTCCTAATTCGGACAGCGACAGTCACTCGGTGTAGAACTACAGAGGCAAACTCAACACAAAGTAACAAACCATAAATTAAAAATGGGACACTCCTACTATAAGTAACACCCTGTCCAACAGGTGTAATTGTAGTGATATTACATGCAAAGCATTCTGCATTGCCCACTGCGAGTTATTGCCGATGACTTGCATTGCATTGTGTATTTGCAGGCTGTGCTGCTCCCCATGACAGGATTGCATGCAACTTAATGTATTGCTGTATACGGCAGATCTAACTCCATAGTAAAATCAGTAGGTCATGGTGCCAAATGTTTCCAGGTAGCGCAGGCTTTGTACATTTCTAGGAGGAATAACAGAAACAGTACAACACAAGGATCTAAGTAGAGATTCTACAGAATTGTTTTTTGGTGGGCAATGCAATTTACAATTTAACCTTTTTGCTGCCAAGGGTCTCTGGAAATTTTGCACCTCCAGTAGCCAGAGCAATTTTCACAGTTTTGAGATGGACAAATCAAACCTAAATTGCAACATTAAAAAAGCATCCAACACCCCCATACCTATATATTTTCTTAAAGTAGACACCTGCAGCATTGTCAGAATGCCACTTGGTACTTTATACGAACAGGCACCTTCATGCAATTTTGATTTAAAGTGAATGTTTTATGAAAAAATGCAAATAAATGTTTATTAGTTGTTAAAAGCGGAAACCAAACAAAAAATTAAATGCACCAAACCTACTAAAAATAAGAGTTCAACATGTGCAGAGTTCATACATATCACTATGGCCTGAACCCGCATGCACGTGTCTTCAGAAAATCGCTAGAACTGGAAGGAACAAAAATCTGCTTTGAAGCTGGAAATGTTAAAAAAGTATCATCCTATAAAATGTAGGGATTACACACCATGCAAATTAAGTGAACCCCTAAACCCTATATATTTTTGGAAAGTAGACAACCTGAAGATTACAAATGGGTCTTAATGGGTCATCGATAGCCACATCCACCTTCATGCAACTTTGCGACCAACACAAATAATTTTTTGAAAAAATACGCTAAAACACATATTTGCACCTAAAACTCATGTTCAATCTCAGATTCATATACAAAATACTTTTAAAATAATAGCTTATGGTGTATACAATGTGTAAATATACTATATGTACCGCAAACATCAACTACAACAAGAGCTCGGACTCTCAAAAACACGAATACAGAAGACAAGCAGGATTTTGCTGTTATTCACTAATATGTTATAAAGCTATACTGCACCTACCAAACTGTGACTGTGATACCAAAATCTAACTTTTTTCAGAGTACACAGCATACCGTATATAAAAACACAATTTAATAGTTCATATATACAACCACCTTCATTCAACTTTGCGGCAAACAGAGATTGCTAGCAAAAATTGCGCAAAAATTCAAATTTGCCACTAAAGTGCGGCTCAAGAAATCCCTTTCTGCAAACATAATGTACTGTAGATAAAACTGCAATATGTGAGGAGTTCATACATACCACACATGTATATATTTACAGGGGCGGGTGTTAAAGAATCGCCAAAATAGCAGAAATGCGCCATCCCATTTTGTGCATGAAAATTAAATAGGACTTTACATAGAAATGTTATTTTCCATCCCCCTATAAAAATTTTAGCAATCTATACGTTCATCTCTATTGATAATCGTTATTACTATTATTTTAGCGTGTAACGGACATCACTAGAGACGTATTTTACTGTAGAAAGCTCAGGTATAGACAGGACAGGGATTGGGTGAAATGTAAACTTTATTTGCGACTATATGTATATGTTGTGTAAGTGTTTGGTGCGACTTTTTTTTTTTGGCGCTGCGACCTGGACAATGGTAAACGTCTGGGTCACAGCGCCAATAAATTTCCTGGTTATGTTCAGGAGGTATAGCATAAGAATACCCCACTAGTAAAGCTCAGGGGGGAATTACATTATAACTGTATGTGACAATCAGAGACAAATGTATAGTATACGCTCTGATTGGCAGGAGAAGGGTTAATAGGGACAATAGAGTCCCTGCCACCCCCCTCCTGCTGTCACATACAAGTTATGCAGAGAGTCAGATTGTTTCTCTGTCTCTCTCTCTGCTGAACTGCTTGTCTTCCTTTCTTGTTAAAGATCGCAAATTGCTTGCTTAGACAGGAGGGGGGGGGGGCACTTTGGAACTCTATATCTTTGGACTTGATGCTTTCAATTGCATTTTAAAGAGGAGAATCTCATCTTTAAAATGATATCAAGAACTCGATGATTGGATGTACAGTTTTGGAGCAATTCACTGTTAAAACGCTGTCGGCAATTGAGATCTGCAGTTGGATCTCAATGCCAAATAGTGTTTTCAACAGTGAATCACTACAAAACTGTAAGTAAAATCATCAAGTCCCTGGTATCATTTTAAAGATGAGAGTCTCTTCTTTAAAATGCATTTTAAAGCATCAAGATATGTTGATGCAGTCCAGAGATATCGGCATTAGTAGGGAGGACGTAGTAACTACGTCCTCCGCTACTGAAGTGCCACCTTGGGAGCACGTATAGCTACGTGCCAGGCAATGAAAGGGTTAATAACAGTCAGAAGTTCCTCTATAAAACTAATTTTAATTATAAGTTTTATTTTTCCATTTTTTTCTACATCCAGGCCAGACCACCATGACAACTTCTCCTGACTACTTCAACACAAATAAATTCTGACACAAGACATGTCCAAGATTCCTAAATAAAATTACATTTCAGATTCGGTTTGGAGTCCAGGCCTGTACTTTGTGGAGGAGAAATTGGGGTTATTTTAGAGTATGGAAAGTGCTTTTACACAGTTTCCCTGTAAGTATCTCATAGGCCAAGAGGGAAATGGGAACAATGGCGGAATATACTGTAATAATGATTAGCCCCAGGATCCTTGCCACCCTGATTGTGTAGGCCTCAGACCAGAGTCAGTAGTTACTCTCCTTAGATAACATATGGATAACTTGTAAATGTATCACATGTTTCCTTATTCAGATACAGCTAAGTCTCTCCTCAGTGTCTACAGCTGGTTGTCTAGGTCACAGACCTGAGATCAGATCAGGACAATGGCTCAGTCCCTTCTCCCATCTATCTATATTCTCTCATCCATCTGTTTTCAGTTTTTGAGCCCTGATAAGAGCTAGATCAGTTGTTAGTAGAAGTCCTTCTGTTATCTTTGTATGCAAATCCATTAACCCTTTCCCGCCGATGGCATTTTTTGATTTTCGTTTTTCGTTTTTGACTCCCCTCCTTCTAAACCCCATAACTTTTTTATTTCTCCGCTCCCAGAGTCATATGAGGTCTTAATTTTTGCGGGACAAATTTTTCTTCATGATGCCACCATTAATTATTCTATATAATGTACTGGGAAGCTGGAAAAAAAATTCAGAATGGGGTGGATTTAAAGAAAAAATGCATTTCTGCGACTTTCTTACGGGCTTTGGTTTTACGGCGTTCACTGGGCAGCCAAAATGACATGTCCCCTGTATTCTGTGTTTCAGTACGGTTCCAAGGATACCAAATTTATATTTTTAGTTACATTTACCCCTTAAAAAAATCCAAAACTGTGTTAAAAAATTTTCTTTCTAAAAGTCGTCATATTCCGACAGCCGTAACTTTTTTATACGTAAGTGTACGGGGATGCATAGGGTGTCTTTTTTGCGGGGTGGGGTGTACTTTTTAGTTCTACCATTTTCGGGAAATGATATTGCTTTGATCACTTTTTGTTCAAATTTTTATCAGAATCAAAACAGTGAAAAAACGGCGGTTTGGCACTTTTGACTATTTTTCCCGCTACAGTGTTTACCGAACAGGAAAAATATTTTTATAGATTTGTAGAGCGGGCGATTTCAGATGCGGGATATCTAACATGTATGTGTTTCACAGTATTTTTTTTTTTTTTTTTGTATTTATTAGACCCCCTAGGGGTGTTGAACCCCAGGGAGTCTGATCACTAATGCAATGCATTACAATGCTAATGCATTGCAAAAAATCATTCTTTCTTTTGCAGGCTGCATAGACCAGCCTGCAAAAGAAAGAGCTTGCAGACAAGCCTGAGAGCCTTGTAAAGGCTCCCAGCTGTCATGCCAACGTGACGTCGGCCCTGGAGCATGCTCCAGAAGCCGTCGTTCACCGGCAAAATGGTGGCGCCCGTGCGCCACTGGGAAAATGGCGCCTCCGGTGTGTGACATTGCTATGGCACAGCTCATAGAAGGGTTAAAAAACTGTTGCAATATGAAAACGGACCACTAGGTGGCAACATTTACTCACATTACTATACATCTCATGAAACTTAGAAAGATGAATTTCAAATTGTAGACTAGAATAGTATTTATACTATTAGATCTCTAATTCCTTCCATCAGTCTGTGGAAAAAATTATTCTATATATGGTATTTCAGCTTGTTGGATGTCCCATTTCATGCCATAGGTGTTATATAGAGTTCATGTTACTAACACTGACACACAAAGCCATCCACAACCTGTCCCCTCCATATATCTCTGACCTAATCTCCCGCTACCTGCCCACACGTAACCTCCAATTCACCAAAGTCTTCCTACACCGCTCTGCTTGTATGCACTCTACACACAACCGTCTCGTGCATCCCCCATACCCTGGAACTCCTTACCAAGACTCACCTATTCAGGAAGGCCTACAACCCCCAATAACACTACTGTCACCACACCACCATATGAACAGTCTCCCCTCACCTTCTATCTCTATCCCTCTTCCCTCAAAGACTGTAAGCCCTTGCGCCCTCTATCCCACTGTGCCAGTCGGTCACTGTTAGTATTATATTTGTTTGTATCGTATGTAAACCTTCAAATTTCCCACACCATGGAATTAATATAATAATGTACAGCAACACGGAATTAATATAATAATGTATAGCAACATGGAATTACTATAATAATGTACAGCAACACGGAATTACTATAATAATGTACAGCACCATGGAATTAATATAATAATGTACAGCACCATGGAATTAATATATTAATGTACATCACCATGGAATTAATATAATAATGTACAGCACCATGGAATTAATATAATAATGTACAGCACCATGGAATTAATATAGTAATGTACAGCACCATGGAATTAATATAATAATGTACAGCACCATGGAATTACTATAATAATGTACAGCACCATGGAATTAATATAATAATGTACAGCACCATGGAATTACTATAATAATGTACAGCACCATGGAATTAATATAATAATGTACATCACCATGGAATTACTATAATAATGTACAGCACCATGGAATTAATATAATAATGTACATCACCATGGAATTAATATAATAATGTACAGCACCATGGAATTAATATAATAATGTACATCACCATGGAATTAATATAATAGTGTACATCACCATGGAATTAATATAATAGTGTACATCACCATGGAATTAATATAATAATGTACAGCACCATGGAATTAATATAATAATGTACAGCACCATGGAATTAATATAATAATGTACAGCACCACGGAATTAATATAATAATGTACAGCACCATGGAATTAATATAATAATGTACAGCACCACGGAATTAATATAATAATGTACAGCACCATGGAATTAATATAATAATGTACAGCACCATGGAATTAATATAATAATGTACAGCACCACGGAATTAATATAATAATGTACAGCACCATGGAATTAATATAATAATGTACAGCACCACGGAATTAATATAATAATGTACAGCACCATGGAATTAATATAATAATGTACAGCACCATGGAATTACTATAATAATGTACAGCACCATGGAATGAATATAATAATGTACAGCACCATGGAATTAATATAATAATGTACAGCACCATGGAATTAATATAATAATGTACAGCACCATGGAATTAATATAATAATGTACAGCACCATGGGATTACTACAGCGCAGCACCTCCCATGAGGCGACCTGAAGCGACCGCTTCAGGCTGCGCTATGCCAGGGCCAAGGGGAGGGCGGCATTTTTGCTGACATAAGCCAGTCCAGGACAAGCTGTCCTGGACTGCCTTAGGGTCACCGTCACTGAGCGGTGGACTGGGGAGGCCACTGGAGCAGCACTGCTCCAGCGGCCGCCCCTCACGCTCAGGCAGAGAGGCGGTCCTCTCCGCCTGCTAAAGATGCTCACTCCGCTCGCCCCCGCCCCCTCCACTCGGCCCCGCCCCTTACGCTCAGCCCCGTCCCTCCTCCCGGGGGGGGGGGGCGGCTTTCTGACGTCTGCTTCAGGCGGCAGAAAGCCACGGTTCACCCCTGGATTACTATATTAATGTACAGCACCATGGAATTAATATAATAATGTACAGCACCATGGAATTAATATAATAATGTACAGCACCATGGAATTACTATAATAATGTACAGCACCATGGAATTAATATAATAATGTACAGCACTATGGAATTAATATAATAATGTACACCACCATGGACTGAATATAATAATATACAGCACCATGGAATTAATATAATAATGTACAGCACCATGGAATTAATATAATAATGTACACCACCATGGACTGAATATAATAATGTACAGCACCATGGACTGAATATAATAATGTACAGCACCATGGAATTAATATAATAATGTACACCACCATGGAATTAATATAATAATGTACAGCACCATGGAATTAATATAATAATGTACAGCACTATAGAATTACTATAATAATGTACAGCACCATGGAATTAATATAATAATGTACAGCACCATGGAATTAATATAATAATGTACAGCACCATGGAATGAATATAATAATGTACAGCACCATGGGATAAATATAATAATGTAAAGCACCATGGGATTCATATAATAATGTAAAGCACCATGGGATTCATATAATAATGTACAGCACCATGGAATTACTATAATAATGTACAGCACCATGGAATTAATATAATAATGTACAGCACCATACAATTACTATAATAATGTACAGCACCATGGAATTAATATAATAATGTACAGCACCATGGAATTAATATAATAATGTACAACATATGTCTAATGCTTGCCCATAGGATCCTATTACAAACTAATTGTCCAAACTGAAAGACAGTCACAAAAAATCCAACAATGGAAGTCACATGTGAGTCAAGTGTTTCCGATTTGAGTTTTAGAAAGTCAATTCGCACCTGAAAATGAAGTCTTGGTTGCTGATTTGTCTGAGAATCCCTTTCGTATGACACATGTTGTGTAAGTCCTAGGCAACATTCAGAACACTGAAGTTACCTTATGTCATGAAAATCCCTATTCACATCGTACATGGGGGCAACAATGGGAATACAAGACAAGCCCACTAGTTTTATGGAGAGATCCATAATTGAAACCCTGCTGAGAAATCCATACCCCTATTCCTGCTGCACCACAAAGTAGTCTTCTCTACTGACATGTCTTCTCTACGATGACATGTTAGTGACAGGACTATCTGTGGCAGATATTTGGTTGATTGAACATCTAAAGCAGGGGTAGGGAACGTACGGTTCTCCAGCTGTTGCAAAACTACAAGTCCCAGCATGCATACTTGCTCTGCTGTTCCTGGAACTCCCATGGAAGTGAATGGAGCATGATGGGAATTGTAGTTTCACAGCAGCTGGAGAGCCGAAGGTTCCCTACCCCTGATCTAAAGGGTGGTTCTGGGGTGTATGTTCAGGGCCGCCGCCACCATAGACAAAGAGGGATCTTCCAGTAAAATGCAGGTTTAGACTCCTCACGCCAAACCTACGGCTCAGTGCTATGTTCAACTGTATCATGTCTAGATGTGCAGGACTAGCCAAAGGACATGGTTTTCAGTGTTTTGGCCCAAAGTGGATGGGATTCTGGCTAATCCCATACACATTGCAGAAAAATATCTGAAGCCGACATGTTGCATTTTCAAAAAACTGTGCAATTTTGTAAATCGCAGCATGTCAATTATACCTACGGAAACGCTGTCGTTTTCCGTATAAGTGTAATAGGGACAGAAAGTCCGCAGAGAAAAACTGCGCTGCGGGAAAAAAGCGTTGCGTTTCTGCCACAGTCTTTTCTACAGTGCTTAGTACATGGGGCCTTAACCTTAATTTGTTAAGTAAATAGTTGTTAATTCTCGATCCTTCTTACAAAAAAAATCCCCAAAATATAATTCAGTAAAATAATAATAATAATAATAATAATAATAATAATAATAATAACCACCACTTCTTTGCCTACATTACAGGTTCCTGCCCAACCACCAGTGATACAATGGCTATTAAAAATAAATAAATAAATAAATAAATAAATAAATAAATAAATAAATAGTGGCACTTTATGCTATTAATGAAAAATCCAGATTTTTTTTTTTTTTTTTTTTTTTTTACTACATTATAGCTCTTTGAGACTCCAGTCTCCAAAGTAGTTAAATAATTTTTTTTTTTTACTATTTTGTTGTATATATTACAGAGGCCCCACATTGTGAAAGCGCAGCTTTTTTTTTGTTGCAGATTTTGCTGTGGTTTTGAGCCAAATTCTGGAGTGGTTGCAAAAGGAATGGAAAATATAAAAGGAATCTCTTAAGTCGGGTTCACACAGGTTTTTTTTTTTTTTTTTTTTTTTAATCAAAAGTTTTTAATTTTATTTTTTTTCAAATACAGGGAAAACAAGGGATACAGAAGAGAAAACAGGGTACAGCAAATCAACCATTGCAAATATGCATTACAACAAAACAGAAGCTGTCATAAACAGAGACTGGTAATGCAAGAAATGAAAAACAATCACAGAATGCATAAAGTATCTATAACAAAACAGGAAATAAGAGGAAAGAGGGGAAGAATCAGTGGGGAGAGAGAAATAAAGCGAGAAAGGGAGCTAAGAAAGGAGATAGATTAGGAAGGCGAAAGAAAGAGAGGGGGATGACCGGGTCAAAATTTATGAAGCAACCAGGGGGTCCACACCTTCAAATATTTATCGTGAGTGCGGGAGGACCAGCTGAGCAGTTCTTCGAAGCGGTTAATTTGGTGCACTTTTTCCTTCCAGAGTGACAGAGACGGAGAAACAGTTTGCATCCATAGAAGAGGGATGAGAGACTTAGCAGCGGCAATAAGATGAGTTATCAATTTGTCTTTAGCGAGGTTGTAAGACTGCGAGGATTTATGTAGAAAGATCATTTCGGGAGTCAGGGTGAAGTAGGGGTATGACATGGCTCTAATCTGCGTTTGAACGGCATTCCAGAAAGGAGATATAAGAGGGCAAGACCACACACGGGAGTTTTTTGGACTGGATTTTGATGCGGAGTCTGCCTCAGAAACTGGTCCATAAACGGCTAGCCACGACGGGGTCTCGATGCAGTGCATACAGTGCACCGGCATCCAGTTGCGGCATTCTGCTCCGGATTAGACCCAAATGAATGGGCCTAGTTGGGAGGGAGGTGTCGCGCAGGCGGATTCCATCTCAAGAAAGGGTATGTTGCTTCTTTTTTCCGCGAGCGGTTTGTTCATAAGGAACCCATTGAATTCTATGAGAGGCGTTTTTTTTTAGCTGATTCCACGTCAAAATTATGATTAAAAAACGCTGTGTGAACCCGGCTTTACACTCTCCCCTCTACTCAATCCACTCCTAGCTTTGGCACAGAAAACCACAGCAAAGTCTGCAACAGAAAAAAAAAGCAGCCGCGTTTCGGTAACATGGGGTCTCGGCCTATATATCACAGAGTACTGAGTTATCAGATTCATGGTGAAGATGGAATCTCTGTATATATATATATATATATATATATATATATTATATATATACATGCCGCTTCTTCTGATTTACAACACGCCCTGATACACTATAGCCATGTTTTCTAGGTTACTGTGGCTTTGTCCCTCTGCCATTACCCCTATACCTCCATACTTTAGACCTGATATATTGACTAAACCATCTGTGACTATCAACAAGGACAACATACAGATTTTTTTAAAATTATTTTTATGAGAAACCTTTATTTCCACACATTTTCCAGAAAAAAAACCCCAACTATAGATGTTCTATGATTTCAAATGGAGCTGTACCCACAGACTACGAGGACTATAGATCTTCACACTGACTGATGTGTCTAAGTACATGGATGCATTAAGCTAATCTGCTCTATCAATAGGTCCATGACATGCGGATTTATGCTCTTTCCTTGTATTTTTGCACTCGGATGGCTGCATTTTCATTAACCTGTCACATGTGTGAAAGAAATGTAGCAGAACCGTTCATGTCATTCATAAATACGTCTGTAAGTTTTACTGAAGGATCCTAGCACTGGAGCCATGCCTAGAATACTTAATAAATCCACAGCATATGGAACATCGCCTCTGACTTTTCTATATATTTGGAATAAAAGATTAAAATAAATGGACCCGGGAGACGCTGGATATAAGGTAGACGTCTAATAAATCTTTAAAGTAAACTTTTCTAACTTACATATGAGCGCAGTGTACTGTACACAGTTCTAGATCGTCCCGGATGTTCCCTCTGAACAATCCTTAAGGTAAATAGACTAAATCTCAGACAACAGACCTGCCAGTGCCAGAGACGGGTGAACCTTGCCAGCACAATATGGAGTCTAGGGGGCAGTGTTGCACAGGTGAAATGTAAAGACTGTGCATGAGGTACGAATTTAGTAGGAACATTGGCTACAAAAAGTCTCAGTGTAGCCTTGGCCTGATAGTAAATCCGGGCCAAGGTTGCTGAGCAGTATCTGAAGCCGTCTAGCAGGTAGTAACACACATCTCTGCTGGATAACGAAAGCAGAGCTAAGTGAATGAAGACGCTGTTAACCTTGTCTAGTTTGTGAGTGCAAAGACACAAAATGAGGTGTATGTTGAAATGAAATGCCCCCTACATCACAAATAGATACAACAGTACAACTAAATATGGCCAAAAAAGGGGGCAGATGAGAAATAACCCAGCGCTACTAATTGATATGAACTATTTAGTGACAGCTGCAGTCCAAAGGAACGCATTGACTGCATGCAATCGGGAGTACTGCAGCGGTCACTAAATAGTTAAAGTCTGTCAGTAGCGCTACCAAAAGTTACAGTGTATCCTTATACTTAGACTAGCCTCCGCCCGCGAATTCATCTGCGAGTTGTTGGAGTCAATGATCCACCTATATTCAGCAAATTGCTGCCGTCGATGGTTTACCTTCTCCGGCATTTCGGCAGCTCTCAAGCTGTCCTGCTGCTGAACTTGTTCCTCACACCATGCCTGTGAATGAGGCAAAAAGTATTATTTCCAGTTTCTATTTGGGTCCGTTTGGTAACTAGAAAAACAGCAACCCAAACCGCTTAAAACGCAGTTACCCCATAGACTGTGATGGGGTCCGCTGGCTTTCCGCCCAAAAAATGAAGAGAAAAAAACTGCTGCTTGCAGGACTTTTCTCTCTGCATTTTCCTAGTGGATTGGGGGCGGAATCCCTGAACGGAATCTGGGATCGAGCGTGAACCAAGCCTAAGGGGGAGTTCACACAGAGCTTTTTGGTCAGGGTTTTGGCAGAAATCTGACTCCAAACCCTGAACCAAAAAAAAGACTCACCATTCATAGTATGTAAAATTCTTCAGAGTCTTTTCCGCTAGCGGCAAAAAAGAAGCGAGATGTCCATTCTTTTTGAAGCTGCGAGTGTTTTCCGGTCCGGTTTTGACAAGCCAAAACCCTGACCAAAAAAACTCAGTGTGAACTGACCCTAAGGGAGCCTTCACACTCACATTCAGAATGAGCACGTAAAAACCAGCTCCCATTGACTTGAATGGGAGCCGGCATACGAACGCTACCCATTGAAATCAATGGGAGGCTTTTTTTTCCTATTGCTTTCAATGTGATACACACGTATGCCGACTCCCATTCAAGTCAATGGGAGCTGGTTTTTACGCTCTAGTTCTGAATGAGTTTTTTGTTCAGAATGAGCGGAGCGTATTCTCCGTGTGCAGGCTCCCTAAGGGGTAGTTCACATGGAATAAACTGGTGTGTATTTTGACGTGTAATTTTACACGTGTAAAATAAGACTCCCATTGACTTCAATGACAATTTTTTACACGTGTAAAGAAAACACGCCAAAATACATGTCAAAATACACATCAAAATACACGTGTAAAATGTCATTGAAGGGGGATGTTAAAAAACACTCAAGCTTTATTAATTATCACTAAAAACTTGTATTCCCAAAGCAACCCCATAAGACAGATACAAATGTATGGGAGCCTTCACACGATGTAATGCTGCGCTCATTCTGATCGTAAAAACACGTTCAGAATGAGCGCGTAAAAAGCAGCTCCCATTGACTTGAATGGGAGCCGGCATACGCGCATTTCACATTGAAAGCATAGGGAAAAAAGCATCCCATTGATTTCAATGGGGAGCGCACGTATGCCGGCTCCCATTCAAGTCAATGGGAGCTGCTTTTTACACGCTCATTCTGAACGTGTTTTTAGGATCAGAATGAGCGCAGCGTTAGGGTGAATTCACACTGAGTAAACGCTAGCTTATTCTGAACGTAAAACACGTTCAGAATAAGCGGCGTCTAAAGCAGCTCCATTCATTTCTATAGGAGCGGGGATACGAGCGCTCCCCATAGAAATGAATGGGCTGCTTCTTCCACTCCGTGCAGTCCCATTGAAGTGAATGGGGAGTGCCGACGTATACGGCAAGCTCTGCTCATGCCGGAGCGTACACGCCGGCACTCCCCATTCACTTCAATGGGACTGCACGGAGCGAAAGAAGCAGCCCATTCATTTCTATGGGGAGCGCTCGTATCCCCGCTCCCATAGAAATGAATGGAGCTGCTTTAGACGCCGCTTATTCTGAACGTGTTTTACGTTCAGAATAAGCTAGCGTTTACTCAGTGTGAATGCACCCTTACATTGTGTGCAGGCTCCCTATAAAGGGTGAAAACAGCAGACATAAATGATTAGGGCAGCAGGTTTGTTCAGCTGTTACCCTGCCTTCTATTGTCTGCATCCGACACTAATGCTAACTAGGCTATTTGCACACACCTATTGTTGTGACCTCTTAATAAAAAATATCAAGATCACAGCGCTCCATGTATTTCATGTGTTTGTCATTACTATATGTGGCTGTTTACGTGAAAAGGGCCCAGATCGTCGATACTAATTATAGAGAAAATAGTCCAAAACATATTTGGGTAAAAAAATCACAATTTTGTTTTATGCAAAAATTTTATTTAAAAATATGTCAATTGTGCTTTCAATAAAAATTTTTTTGCTGTTTCGGATAATGTTACACCATAACCGTTACAATGATACCAAGAACTCCATATCGACAGTGTGGGCCCTTTTCACATAAACAGCCACATATTGTTTCTAGTAGGGACTACTAAAGCCTAGCTAGTTATTTTAGATAGAATGTCAGTATGCCCGCAGTGTATCACTTTCATCTCCCTTGATACATTCTGCTTAACCGCACACTAAGATTTTAACCCATAGACACCTGACGCGTTTCCTAGCCAGAATTCCCCAGCTATTCATCAGAGGTTAATATTCTCCATTCATTCTACATCACACTAACTCTAAACATATTAGTTATTTGTTTCGAGTGTCCTTGAGGAGCACCAAACAATAGCGTCCTGCCCTGTTCAGCCCTGAGGTTGAGTGGACTATTTAAAGGATAGGCCCCGCCTATTCGTCACGTGACATGGCCAATCAGATGAGTCGCTCCTCGCCGGCACCCACCTCTCGTACATCCTATTGCAAATTCAGTGTGAGAGGCTACTCATCAACATTCATCTCTCATAGGTAAGTACCCACATAACAATGCGCGAAAGCTTTCACATATCCTGAGAAGATTATAAGATAAGAAAAGATACGGGATTGTATAGTGGCAAGCTTCTATTTGGACCCACTTTCTCTGGTCATTACGTGCCCAGAGCTGCACTCAGCATGAGTTTCTTTCCTCTATCCTCATCAAAATACCCTAACGATAATATGGGCAACCTATCCCTCACTTATGGATTGGTGAATATAGGATCGTTATTCAAACTACGATATGGAGGAATAGGGGATGACATCACTCCCATATCTATATACAGTGCCCTACAAAAGTATTCGGCCCCCTTGAACTTTTCAACCCTTTGCCACATTTCATCATCATCAGTCATTTAGGACAACATTGGGTCATTCAGAGATCCTCACTGAACTTCTGGAGTCAGTTTGCTGCACTGAAAGTAAAGGGGCCGAATAATTTTGCACGCCCCACTTTTCAGTTTTTCATTTATATAAAAAAGTTTAAAATATCCAATAAATTTCGTTCCACTTCACAATTGTGTCCCACTCGTTGTTGATTCTTCCCCCCAAAATTTAAATTTTCTATCTTTATGTTTGAAGCCTGAAATGTGGCAAAAAGTTGAAAAGTTCAAGGGGGACAAGTACTTTTGTAAGGCACTGTATATCCCAACTAAAAGGAGGCATTGTGGTAGAATGATATTGGAAATAAATCAATCTTTAAAACTTTTGATCACTTCAAGAGGACAACAAATATGCAAATACAGTATATCCTATTGATTTCATCATCTTTAATCTCAGTAAGATACTGATTGTCAAAAAAAAGGAAACCTATTTTCCCAAAAATGTGGAGAATCCTCCTGGTTTCATCATTATAGTTCAGTGGTTCTCAACCTTTCTAATGCCGTGACCCCGCAATACAGTTCCTCATGTTGCCGTGACCCCATTCAGTTTGGAATGCGCGTCCATAATGGCGTGCGTTCCAGCTGAATAGTGCTGCTGCAGACAGTAGCGTGGCTTCTCATGTATTTTCTGATGGCTCTAGGCATACCTCCCAACTTTTGAAGATCAGGAGAGACAAGATGTGCTCTGCCCACTTTTATGTTGACTACGCCCATTCTCTTTCATTTATCATGTGCTACCACACAATATAATCCTCCTACAGTCACCCGTAAATTATATGTCCCCCGCCATCTCTCCCCCAGTTTCAAATAACCCCTTCATCTGCTGCCAGTTTCATGCCCCCCCTCCATCTCTGCCCCCAGTTTCATGTCCCCCCATCTCTGCCCCCAGTTTTATGTCCCCCATTTCTGCCCAGTTTCATGTCCCTCCATCTCTGCCCCCAGTGTCATGCCGTACCCCCCTTCATCTGCCCACAGTTTCATTTCCCCCATCTCTTATCCCAGTTTCATGTCTCCCATCTGTTCCCCAGTTGCAGGTTCCCCCATCTTTGCCCAGAGTTTCATGTCCCTCCATCTCTGCCCCCAGTGTCATACCATCCCCCCCTTCATCTGCCCACAGTTTTATGTCCCTCCATCTCTGCCCCCAGTGTCATACCATCCCCCCCTTCATCTGCCCACAGTTTTATGTCCTTCCATCTCTGCCCCCAGTGTCATGCCGTTCCCACCCTATCATCTGCCCTAGTGTCATGCCGCCCCCCCCCATCTGCCCCCAGTTCATGGGCCCCTTCATTATGTTCCACCATAATGTTTACAACAAAAAAAAACACTTATACTCACCTTCCAACGCTCCCCCGCCGCTCTCTCCGCAGTCTCGCTCACTCATATAGTTGTAGGCGCGATGAGACGTCATCACATCGCGGCTACACATGCAGAAGTCGCAGCGCAGCGTTAAAGCAGGAGCTGGCTGTGACAGCTCCTGCTTTAATCGCTTGTTTGTTCAACTCATCTGCGTCCTCCGGGCACCGAACAGTTGAAACTGGGACATACCTCCCACCGACCAGGACAGTTGGGAGGTATGCTTTAGGCGACCCCTGTGTTTTGATCGTTTGACCCCCCGCCGGGGTCGCGACCCACAGGTTGAGAACCGATGTTATAGTTCTTTTTAATTTATATTAACTGGAGAATCTGACTTGTCCTATAGGAAACACGCATATCCAATGTATTCATTTAAACCGTCCCGTTTCACTGTTTTCAAATAATACGTCCAGCGTGCCTCATGTTGGAAGAAACGTGTCAGGTGTCTCTATGGGTTAAAATCTTAGTGTGCGGTTAAGCAGAATGTATCAAGGGAGATGAAAGTGATACACTGCCGGCATACTGACATTCTATCTAAAATAGCTAGCTAGGCTTTAGTAATCCCTGCTTGAAACAAAATAGTAGTAGAGAGATTAATGGGTCTAAATGACAAACACACGGAATATTTGGAGCGCTGTGATCTTAATATTTTTTATTAAGAGGTCACAACAATAGGTGTGTGTAAATATTTAAGCCTAGTTAGCATTAGTGTCGGATGGAGACAATAGAAGGCAGGGTAACAGCTGAACAAACCTGCTGCCCTAATCATTTATATAGCAGTTTGAGGGTAAGTTCACAAGGGTTTTTTTTTTGGAACGGAACCTGAGATGGCCTCTGATCCAAATACCAGGTAGCCGCGAATGAAAGCCGATGCACTGAACTGGCATCCAGCCACGCACTCTGCTCCGGATTAGGCCCAATGAATGGTCCAAGACCGGAGGAGGGAGTGTCTTTAGGCCAAATCACGAGATGACTCGGCCTGAAGAATAAGCATCTCAGGAGCTGTTTCTTCCAGCTCCCGGAAAAAAGACCTGAGCGGCTCCCATTGAGTTGTCTTTTTGGTCAGGGTTTTGATGCGAATACGGTGTGCTCTCCAAGTGCTGCCCGCACAAATCATGCGGACATGAAAGTAGATTGCATATTCCGTGCGGACACTGCGCGAAGAGCAAACGGACCCCATTATAGTCTATGCTTTCAATGCACACCACTTGGCAATGAGTTTGGTATTCCGTTCGAGGGGGTCCCCATGCGGCCTCCCCAAATGGATTACCAAACGCAGATGTGAACGCAGGGTTACTTGGATGTACTCCTGTATAAGGAGTGAGCCACTTTGGTAGTTTTTTTGCTGCAGACACGATAGACTTTTTTATGTGGTGGAAGCTAACATGCACAATGAATGATCAGACTTTGAGATTGACACTTACTATAGGTAGCAGGGTCTTTATAGGTATCTCGAGGTAGAATTTAGGCTTTTGAAGTCAAACAGGTTTGTGTATACCCTAAAATCTGAAATGATTTATTGTGTTACTTTCGTCCGTGCTTTTATAGCTTCTACTTCTTCCTCTAAAGCATAGTGGGTATCATTAAGTCTTTAATGGAATGGATTTATGGCTGGTGCCCAACATGGAAAAAAATCTGTGGCGTTTTACTGTCACAGCAAAGTGGATGGGATTCTAGGAACCGTTGCAGTTTTGGAAATCGCAGCATGTTAATTATACCTGTGAAAACGCCAGCGGTTTCCCTATAGGTGTAATTGAAGCAGAAAGTCCACTGAGGAAACCTCTGCAAAATTCCTGTGCATAGCGCTACAGGAAGAGCCATGATACATTGCCACGGCAATTCTTTTCGCATCGCTTTTTTGCTGCGGGATGCCACATGGGGCCTTAGCCTAAAGTGGTATTCCCATCAGTGTTTACATAATGTTTTTCTAGGTTTCAGACCAAATGACTCAGTCCCTGTTCCCCACCATCTATATTCTCTTTTTTCTCAGCAAAGTACTCTCAGCTGCTGAGTCTGGACTACTAGGACAGTACCTTGATCAGTGACTCTGTTATCTCTAGATGTAAATCCAGAAATAACCACAATTTACAACAAGTACAGACCATGCTGCCGGCCTGAGCTGAAAACCAAGAAGAGGATCCCTTAGGGTGCATTCAGACTACGTAACGCCGGGCGTGTATGAGAGCCGTACACGCCGGCATTACGGCAGACTGCCGAACACTTCCCATTCACTTCAATGGGAGCGCTCGTAAACGCCGCTGTTACGAGCGCTCCCATTGAAGTGAATGGGAAGTGTTCGGCAGTCTGCCGTAATGCCGGCGTGTACGGCTCTCATACACGCCCGGCGTTACGTAGTCTGAATGCACCCTTAGATTGGAAAACTTTTTGAAGTGACTTTACCTACTATTTTTCGATATGGGCAATTTTGATGCCCAGATCATTAGTGGTAGAATTAATGGGATATCTGGTCATATTTATAGATTGTAAGCCCTCGCAGGCAGGGCCCTCTACCCCACTGTGCCAGTCGGTCACTGATATAGTTTTATATCTGCTTGTATATTTTGTGTACTGTATGTAACCCCCACATGTAAAGCACCATGGAATTAATGGTGCTATATAAATAAACAATAATAATAATAAATAAAATAATATTTACTACGAACCTACAAAAGGAATGGTAGCGTGCTCATGCTCCCGGGCCACTATATCAAATTCTAGTGCCTAGAGGCTTCCCAAAACCTTTTGGGTTAGTTCACATGGGGAGCGTTCAGAGTTACGCGGGGAACTCTCGGGTCAAGACCCGCCTGCCACGACTGTTGCAGCTCCCGACAGTCACGGCTCCCCCCTCTGGAGTCGCCTCAAATGAATGGGCCGACACCGGAGTTGCTGCCGCCAGGTGGATACCGCGGTTCAACGCCGCCTGAAGAAAGGGCAGCCTGCTTCTGTTTTCCATGAGCGGCAGCATGCCGTTCAAGGAAAAAAGTAGCCTGGCGGTCTACATAGACCACCATTGTGAGGGGGCGGATTATGACGTAGATTACGCGCCATAATCCGCCCCCTCTGTGCCCGTGTGAACGGGCCCTTTTAAGGCTGCGGCCTCACGTTGTAGAAATGCCGCTTTTATTGTTGCAGATTTTGTTGCGATTTTTGAACCAAAAGTCGACAATGTCTACAAAAGGAATGGGAAATATACAGGAAGTTCTTATACTTCTTCCTTCTGCTCAATCCACTCCTGGCTTTGGCTCAAATAAAGCAACAAAATCTGTAACAAAAAAAGGTGCAACATTGGTGCATTGGTATTCCATCTGGGGGAGTCCGCACGGGGACCCTCCTGAACGGAAAACTGAACGCAACTGCAAGCAGTGTGTCAGTGAAAGCACACGGACCCCATAGACTATAATGGGGTTCGTGTGCTTGTTGTCAAATTTCCGTAGGGATCATGTGGACAGAAAAGTAGTTCACAATCTACTTTCCTGCCCGCATGATATGTGCGGGCAGCGCTGCAAGCACACAGATCCCATTATAGTCTATGGAGTCCGTGTGCTTTCACTGCACACCACTTGCATTTGTGTTCGGTATTCCATTTGGGGGGTCTCCATACAGACTCCCAGGACGGAATACCAACGCAGATGTGAACGAGGGGTAATACTCTATTGGTATCTCTCAGGGTCCTGAGGGAAAAACAGCTCAGTACTGTACATGGAGGAAATGTGCACAAACATGGAGAGAACATTCAAACTCCAAGTTTTCCCTACTGCAAGGCAACAAGACTAACACTAACAATTGAACCAATATGCTGCCCAACGGTGTCATTTCTGAAAATTAAAAAAAGATCAGATTTTACCAAAAACATTTCCATAAATGCATAGTTCAAAGACTTGGTAATAAGATATGTAGAATTTTAATTTCAGATTTTTTATGTTCATGTCATCTATGAAGATACAAGTCGGCAACTAAGCTTAGCGGGATAATCCATGTCTACAGTATGTAAAGAAAAAGAGGTGTTACATAACATTCAGATGGTAAAGTACAAGAGCAAATCCTCTATGCATTCACCCATGGTGAGCGCAAATATATGGCAGGAAATATCAGTTTACTAAATGATGACAAAGGGGATCACGAAACACACATCTTAAAGCAAATAATATATTCAATAATTCCTATGTCTTTACCTCTGCCAAGTAGTGACATGGAACGGGAGGAGTCTTGGCTCTGAGGAGTATATATTGGTGCTAAATGAGCGTTAATCGTTAGAAATTTGGTGCGGTATTCACACTCGAGAACCTGTAACCAATATTCTCAACCATGAAGATAACACTTACTTTTCTGCTTTTGGGCGTCTGCCTTGGTAAGAATTTTTTTTTTACATTGTATACATAGACTAAGAAAATGGGATTGTGATTAAAACTGTGATGTGTCATAGATTCACAGTGGTGAGACTTGAGATCTGGGACCACCACCTGCTACAGTACAGTACCGTTATTACACGGACGCCATTTAGTCCAAGTTCACACTAAAGTTTAGGTATCCATCCTATTGGGCCATATGGAGAGCCAAAAGATGGAAACCCTAAGTGCTTAAAAAGTAGTTATATGCGAAAACCTGCCGACCCCATAGAGTATAATGGGGTCCGCCAGGTTTCCGCCGATTTTATACTGAAACCGGTGAAGAGAAAAATCCTCCTCTGTGGATGGATTCAGAAGCGAAGTATCCTGCCTTAGTTTAAAGGTCCAAGAGGTAATAATCCAAAACAACAACATATTATTGAAATTATGATTTAATTATATCAATTGTTAGAATTTTTGGTGCTGTTTTTTTTAAATTATTTGGTTGCTATCATCATAAAAATCTGTAAATATTCCAGACCTCAAAGTGACCATTAAAGAGGTCAATACTTTTGTTTTTATTAGGTTGTTTGTCAGCTTTTCTGTGTAGACTTGGACTGAATTAGAATAGTCATCTCATTAAAGAGGACCTTTCACCATCTGGGGCACATGCGGTTTAATATACCACTAGAAAGCCGACAGTGTGCTGAATTCAGCGCACTATTGGCTTTCCCGATCTTTGTCCTCGGTGAAGAGCTATCAGTCCCAGTACCGTAGCTCTTCACTATCACAAGGGGTGTTTCTGACAGTCAGTCAGGAACGCCCTTCCTAACAGCAATGTCTATAGCACTGTACTCTCACAATACTGCGCTATAGACACCACTGTGAGGAAGGACGTTCCTGACTGACTGTCAGAAACTCCCTTTGGACAGTGAAGAGCTACGGTACTGGCACCGATAGCTGTTCACCGGGGGCACAGAATGGGAAAGCCGACAATGCGCTGAAATGCTAGTCTTCTTTCTAGCGGTATATTAAACTGCAGGTGCCCCAGATGGTGAAAGTTCCTCTTTAATATTAAAAAGTAAAACCTTTTCCATGCAAACTTGGAAAAGCACTCCATCACTTCCTAGAGAATGTAGGTGTTCTCTGGCACTTGACTCCCATTCATTACAATTGCCAAAAAGCACAAAGCCTGTTGCATTGGCTATAGGTTAAGTGTTCCTGCCAGTACGGTTGCGATAAAGATGATAATTAAATATCTACTACATGCCAAAAAAAGAATACACATAATAATAATAATAATAATAATAATAATAATAATAATAATAATAATAATATATATTAGATAATGATAGTAATAATATTAGTTATTAGATAATAATAATCATCATAATGATAGTTATTAGATAATAATAATAATAATAATAATAATAATAATAATAATAATAATGGATATTAGATAATGATAGTAATTATATTAGTTATTAGATAATAATAATAATAATAATAATAATAATAATAATAATAATAATAAGTAGTAGTAGTAGTAGTAGTAGTAGTAGTAGTAGTAGTAGTAGCATCAGCACTAAAATTTACCTTTAGGGTGGGGCTTTAAAGTTGAAGAATATACATGTGTCTTTTTTCAATGCTTTTATAATGTGATAATACTAATGCCCTTAAAGGAAATAATCTTTTTCGGGCCAGGATTTTTATCTCCTTGTGTCCCGAACTCATTTATCATTGACGCCATATTGCACTACATACCTATTGCCTTTCTGTGTGTATTACAGAAAGGTGTCTGACTATTGTGTGTTTATTTTTGCAGCCTTAACAAATGGATTTATATTGAATAATCTGGGTGGGAAAAAGAAACAAATGGGCGTAAGTAGCGTTTACCTGAATCTTTGGATTCACATTAACAATAACATTGAACATGTTGCAGGATATAGTATGGACTCTGCATATATCTGAATATATTGTATGAATTACGGATCACATATGTATCTTTTTCAGCAAAAAGAAGCTTATGCCACTTGTCGTATGGTGTCTGTGGTGATGAAAAGATGGAGTGACTGGCAGGTAAAAAAAAATCATATTGAACATTGATTAAACTGTTAGTTTAGGGAGTGGTAGAAGTGGGCCTTTAGATGAATATAGATATATAAAAATATAGATAGATAAAACTACCATCTAATCAATATAGCACAAAAATTCAAAAAATTAGAATTCAACAATGAGGTAATATTTTTTTTCTAAATAAAACTGGACAATAAAATTTATCTACTACCTAAAGTCTTCCATTTATATCTTCAATGTGTACCATATAACATAATGCCTCCCAACCACAGGACGCACTGCGCCCCCAGTCACAGGTGGTGAGGTGGTACCCTAGACAGTCACCTACCGTCACATACCATCCTGGTCCTTCATCTAGACAAGTCAGGTGAAACAGCATAGGGGCATCACTCCAATAAATCCTATCCAAGTCCTTCTTTATTCACCAAATATTCAGCCTAAGCCCATTTCTGAATGTCGTATTTGAAATTGGAAGAATGAAGAATTTGGAATTTTGAAATTGATTGGAGCATTGCTTTTTCCCTCACCCTGTTGAGTTCAGAGTTGTAAGGCCCCATGTTGTGAAAACGCAGCGTTTTAGCCATGGCGGAATCACCAGCTTTACATTCACTACAAAGTGGATGGGATTTGGCTAAACATCATCAGCAGAAATGCAGCCATTTCAAAACCCGTCACGTTTTTGTCAATCACAGAATGTCAATTATATCTTACGGAAACACCAACATTTTCCGGATAGGTGTAATAGAGGCAGGAAGACTTTCTGTGAAAAATGCTGGAATGGAAAAAAACGCAGTGTGTTTCCGCTGCGGTCTTTTTTTTCAGCACTGATTCACCGCCTGGGACCTTAAAGGGAGTCTATCATTGGGAAAAGTCATTTATAACTAAAGGCACGTTGGAATAGCCTTTAAAACAGGCGATTCTAGGCATACCTTTACTTTTAGATACTCCCCACTATTTCTTCTTTAATTCAGTTTTCTTCTCCTACGGCAATGAGCATCATGGTGTGTCCCACCAGCGCTCTGAGCACTATTCGCTCTGCGCCCCTGTGTCATACATGTTCTCGGAGACATCCCACTTAGGTTTGCAGAGCGCAGGGGGGACAGAAGTCTTATTCATCTTTCAGCAGCAGGAGTAGAGCAGAGTTAGTAGACTCGTATGGTCAGTTAGACCACCACAAAATGGCCGCTCGGACATGCACAGTCAGTTCTGCATGTCTGAGAGCCCACTTTGTGGTGATCTAACTGACCATACGAGTGCAGTCGGCTCTGCCCAAATCCTCAGTGGCAGTGTCGATTGCGCATACCCGTTATAGGTACTGAGGCCTTCAGGATGTATAACAGGAGGGGGCGGAGCAGAATGGTGCTTGGAGCGCTGGGGAAGGGGGGGAAAGATGCTTGAAGCGCACGGGGGTGCTTCTATTACTCTATGATACCATAGGAGAAGACACAGAATTATTGAAGAAACGGCGGGGAGAATCAAATGAGTAAACGTAAGACTAGAATAGCAAATTACTTTTTCCAATGATAGACTCCCTTTAGCCCAAAGAGGTTTTTCAGTTTCACTAAATAGTACAAACTGCAGGAACTTGATCTTGGCAAATGTGATAAATATCCAGAATCTAAAATCTAGTATTGGCATGGTGCATAAGTCGGTTTGGTGGCAACTCTCCGCCGTATTGATTATAGCTGTGGTGTCCCCTTCACTATTTCCCCCTGCATAATAACACTGTACAGGAAATTTTGGCAAAGAGCTACTAAATTGAACATAATATAACGGGAATATCCCTTTAAAAATAATTCCAGAAATTCATTGGTGTTTCATTAATGCATTGGGTCAAGCACTACCCCCCCCCCCAAACTCACAAAATGTAATGTTTCCACATGTCCAAATACTTACAGTTTGTTCATATATTCTATACAGAGATGCCACGCATGTACAGATCTTGAAAGATTCTGCATGGAGAAAGCCATTGTTGAAGATTTATGCTTTATTGCGGTAATTATACTTGTTACGTTACTTTACGTGTGTCATTCTGTATATTATATTCTAACAGTATCATAATCTAATGCCTGAACATTTTACAATGTTAAATTCCAAGTTCATGAATGTCTATATTGGAGACACTGATTTATAGAATAAAGTAACATAGTTTCTTTCATTTTAGTCCCTGTTGGCTGCTGACTTGGGATGCACGCTGGAACAGCTATTGGGGAAAGCGGTAATAATATGTTATTAAATTATTCCGTGATTTATTACATTTATTGGGAATCACAGTGTGTCAAATTAATTCTGTTTCTCCTAATATCCCCTACAACATCCCGTATTCTTACTTTATGAAATCATCTGACCTTATGCTATATTGTACATTGTAGGAACTATACAATACCTGCAACCCGCCATGCAGTATTATACTTACTGGTAGAGTCAGAGATAAATTGGGTTCAAGAAAATGAACCCCTTAGTTGCCACGGTCAACACTGATTATGACATCTAAGTGGTTAGAGAT
Source organism: Leptodactylus fuscus (assembly GCF_031893055.1). Taxonomy (NCBI): domain Eukaryota; kingdom Metazoa; phylum Chordata; class Amphibia; order Anura; family Leptodactylidae; genus Leptodactylus; species Leptodactylus fuscus. The sequence goes on along the minus strand of NC_134269.1, from coordinate 203,970,864 downwards.
GGCAACTCCCAAGGGGTTGCCAAGGCAGTCAGTGGCCTAACAATGGCCTTCGGACAATTAGGGCCTGGCTCTTTTTAAAGAGGACCTTTCACCTCCTGGGGCATATGCGGTTTTATATACTGCTAGTAAGCCGACAGTGCGCTGAATTCGGCTTTCACGTTCTGTGACCCTGGTGAAGAGCTACGGTACCGGCTCTTCACTGTCAGAAGGGCGTTTCTGACAGTCAGTCAGGAACGCCCTTCCTCACAGTAGCGCCTATAGCGCTGTACTGTGAGAGGGGGTGTTGCTTACCGCCCAGTGATGACGCTGAGTGGTGAGGTACGCCTCCCCAGTACTCGTTTATGGACGAGTACTATCAGGAGGGGAGGGGAGCGTTCCTCTCCTCTCTCACAGAACAGCGCTATGGTACCGGCACCGATAGCTCTTCACAGGGGGCTCAGAACGGGAAAGCCGCTAGTACACTGAATTCAGCGTACTGTCGGCTTTCTAGCGGTATATAAAACCGCATGTGCTGCAGATGGTGAAAGGTCCTCTTTAATATAGTCTTAAAAAAAGCAGAAAAAAATAATTACACATAACTTGTATTGCTTCCTCCATAAACATCGAGGTTATTAAAATATCATATTATTTTTCCATTGTGGTGAATTTCATTAAAGAGGACCTTTCATCAGATCGGGCCCATGCAGTTTTATATACTGCTGGAAAGCTGACAGTGCGCTGAATTCAGCGCACTATCGGCTTTCCCGATCTGTGCCCGGTGAAATCGCTATCGGTCCCGGTACCGTGGCGCTTTACAGTCAGAAGGGCGTTTCTGACACTTAGCCAGGGACGCCCTTCTGCCCAGCAGTGCCTATCGCGCTGTACTGTGGAGCCGGGAGGAACTCCCCCCTCCCTCTCCTGATAATACTCGTCTATGGACGAGCTGTGTGAGCAGAGGGAGGGGGCGTTCCTCCCGGCTCTCACAGTACAGCGCGATAGGCGCCGCGAGGCAGAAGGTCGTCCCTGGCTAAGTGTCAGAAACGCCCTTCTGACACTAAAGCGTTACGGTACCGGGACTGATAGCGCTTTACACCGGGCACAGATCGGAAAAGCCGACAGTGCGCTGAATTCAGCGCACTGTCAGCTTTCCAGCAATATATAGAACTGCATGTGCCCGATCTGATGAAAGGTCCTCTTTAAGACAAAAAAAAAACAAACCTGCCAGAATTACTGTTTTGGTTCACTTGCCTCGCAGAAAACACGAATTAAAACTATAAATCACCCAGCATAAAACATAGCACAGATATTACAAATAAATGAGTGTTAAAATATTTGCCAGGAAAGCTGTCTGCCGATGTGTCCCTCTTCCTCTTGTACAAGTTATTCTGTCTTAGTTATGATTCCCAGATTATGCTCTTAGCCTTTTTCTTCGGCTTTTTTAAAACCATGCTTTAACCTATAGCAAGTTACCTTTCAAAAGGTAGCGCTAGAGCTCGTTCCCATTTTCCACCAATGAGGTTTTATTTGTACATTCCTTAGGGCGGGTTCACACCTGCGCCCGGTCTCCGCTTTGCAGGTTTCCGTCTTCTACCCGAGAAACTGGACAGGAGACAGAAACCAGCAGTCAATTTTCAAACCTATTCATTTGAATGGATTTGCAAAGTGTCCGCCCATGAGCATCTTCTTCCTATACACATTAGTAATTGATTTGCTTTTGTTTTTATATATCTTCTATTAGATAATTATGGTAATTTATTAAAAAGTTTAATTAATTTAAATAACTATGACCATTATATCCTATAATGAATTAAAATCTTTTATTTCAGCAATTCAAAATCCAATTTGTTGTAATCATCGATTCAGTGAAAGTAAGTTAAGATTCTTGTCTTTTAAAGAGGTTGCCCTAAAGTTGAATTTAATCCACAGGATGTGTGATCTGATCAGTGAGGGTCTAATTGCTGGGACAGCTACTGATCACAAGAATTGGGGACCCTGTGTAAACAGAGGAGTTGTCATGGGTCCTTTAAACTCTATGGAACTGCTGGAGATAACCGGGCGCTGCACTCATCTTTGGTAGTCCTATAGACAGTGAATGGAGCAGCAGTAAGAACACTGCTCCTGCAAGTGAACTTGGGGACCCCTGTTGTCCTGATTAGTGGGGGTCAGCAAAACAAGAAGAAAGGGACGGAAAGCTCCTACACAAGTGATGGCGAACCAATGACATGTGTGTCACACGTGACACGCATCGGCAGCTACTTATTGTGTTATTGCAATAAGCAGCTGCCGATACTTTATACTCACCTGTTCACACTCCTGTCCTGGCCACCCTTCGCTGCCTCCTCTAGGCGGCGCTACAATGACATTATGACGCTGAAGAACACTATGTCCCAGCCTTCAGCGGTGGCAACAGTGCACCCTTGAAGCGGCAGTGGAGCGTGGACAGGTGAGTGAAAAGTATTGGCCACTATTCTGTGTGGGGGAGAGATAACAGGGGTCATGTGATGTGTATGTGTGTGTGTGGGGTGGGGTAAAAGAAAGGGGTTGATATACTGTGGGGGCAGAAAATGAGATAAAAAATTGGGTTGAAAAAAGGGGGGTCATATACCGTGGGATGGGCCAGGAAAAAGGGAGTCATATTCTGGGTGATGGGTCACGTTGCAGATTTTGATGCGATTTTTTGAGCCAAAGCCAGAAGTAGATTGAGCTAAAGTAGAAGTATTACCTATATATCTCCCATTTTAGGCTTTGGCTCCAAAAATACAACAAAATCTGAAACAAAAAAAGGAGCATTTAATTAGATGAACCATTTTACATAAATGAAATTATTACTCATTTACAGAAATGTGTTCTCTTTTAGACGAATAACTTTGAATCATTGACTAGAACTTTGAGAACGCATGGAATGATAAATCACTTTGTGGAAACCATGTGTAGCTTGGTGGTAAGTGAAATGATTGCTAAAGAACAACGCAATGCGAGCAGGTAAGAACAGACAATAATTCTTTGGCTTTTTTTTCTCTATAGAATGCACCAGCAAAAGAGGCCAATGTGGATATGGCAAACGTTTTAGGTGGAGTGAGTTCCTTGTTGGTGAGAAAATTATT